>NC_073313.1:205952025-205964366 GCF_027595985.1 Sorex araneus
GTCGCCTCGGAGTTCAGAGTGGGAGTTGCCCCTGGGTTTTACTGTCAGCGAGAAAGGTTTATTTTATTATTATTGTTGTTATTATTTTTGTGAATGGCCAGGACGATTTCTGCTCCTCCACGCAGTTCTTCCGCGCCACAGACCTTTCTTTCAACGACTGCTTCACTCCCGTTTATGCCCCTTCCTCTGTCCGCCCCCTCCTCCTCTCCTGCTCCCCGGCCGCTCCATCTCCTGGACCCCGTGTTTGTAAACAAAGCTCCAGTTTTAGCGCGCTCTCTTCGCCTCCACCAAACCCGATACTTCCCCCACCAATCTCGGAAATCCTTCCACAGGACGGATATTCACAATTTTCACAAGTAATCCTGAAAGAAGGCCGAGGGGAAGCCTCTAAACGGTCCCACATTGCAGCGGGCGCTGATTAGGCCTGGGATCCCTTCCCTTTCTTCTCTCCGCTCCCCAGCCCAGGAGCCCGGGGCGAGCGGCGGGAATTCGGGGCTTGCGGAAGGGGGTGTGTGTCTCGGCGGAGCACCGGGGGCGCAATGGCCCGCAGCCAAGCGCGCGCTGGGCGGGTTGGGGGTGGGTGGGGGTGCGGGGAGCAGGAATGGGAGAAGGGCACGAGGGGCGCGCTTAGGTTGCGGGCACGCGGCGTTGGAACTCTGCAGGAGTTGGGCAGCCCGCGTGGCAGGGCTTGGAGCACCCCTCGCTCCCCAGCTTCCCTCCCCTTCTTCCCAGCGCTTGTCATATCCTATCTCGGGCCTGATATTTCAGGCGAGCGCATGGAAGGGAATTACAATGAAGATTTATGTGTGTTCCAAGCGCGGCCGCTTTCCCAGTGCAGGGAGCCCAGAGCGCCGCTTCCCCTTCCCATTTTTCATGCGCGCGTTGGGGAGCGCAGTGGGGCGCGGGGGGGAGCGTGTCTGCGCGGCGGCGGGCTGATCACAGGGCTCTCTGCGTCGCCCGGCGGCCCTCGAGACTGTGAGAAAGGCTGGTCTGTGCGGCGCCCCCGGCGGGGCTGGAGCCGGCCCCCGCCTCCCGCAGCCCGCCTTTGTTTCTCCCCTCGCGCCCTTCCTCCCTGCCCCCTCACTGCTGAGACCCAACGCATCCTTCCCGGTCCCTTTGCCCTTCTCGGTGCCTGCGGAAACGCCCCCTTCCCGGCCCTTGTGCCCTTCTGCCCTCTGCTTCGCGGGTTTTGCGAGGAAAAGGCTCGCCTTGGCCCGGCCCGACCCCGCCGTCGCCGGGTGCCAGGTTCGGTGACTCCGGCGAGTCTGTGGGGCCGCGGCCCACCCTGGAGCTGGGGCCGCCCGCCCTCCCGGCTCCCAGGCTCGCTCATGCCAAGGCCTGTTGCGCGATTCCAACTTGGGCTGACATTCCCTGCCCCGGGCGCTCCGGCGTAGGCCTCTTAATCATCTTGTCTGCTGCAGATCCTCGACACCAGCCAATTTACTGCCCCGTCTCTCCTCGCTGGTTTCAGGAGGGGGAGGGGGTGTGCGCAGAGGAGGGAGGGCACAGGCAACCGCAGAAGGAACACTGGCACCAGCTACTGGCCCTCAAAGAAAACCACGGAATTTGGAGCTGGGGTGAAATCAGAGGGGGTATGACTGGGGGTCTGCTTGGCCAGAATCTTAAGAGTCTATGGACTTTAGCCCAGTCCTCTGTGGACAGGGAAAATAATGCATGAATACAAACGGGCTGGACCCTGACTGTGGCCCCAACCCCTGGACCACACTCTGTTAAGCCAGACTAGATGCAGGTTCCCTAGTATTCTAGTCAGACAGAGCAGAATTCTCAAGGTGCTGCCACCAACCCTACAAACTCACCTAGGCCCACGTCTGCTTTTCAGCAAAGTTGAACACGCACAAGGATGGCCAAATCTAAGAGGACATGACTTTGCATATGGCCAGTTGTGCTGTGCTACCCACCTCTCCCCAGTAGATGTTGGTCTTTTCTGAAGCAGATGATTGAAGCTCTGGCTACCCTGTGGGATGCAGTTAGCACTGTCCCAAACCCTCTTCCACACAAAGTGAAGGAGGAAAGGTTCCTAGGTGACAGTGGCCTCCTAGGAGAAGGTGGGGGTGGAGGGGGGTGGGATGGAAAGTCAAGACTCTCTGGGAGCAATGGCAGCATAATAGTCCACTAGTACTGACATTTATGGAGTCCTTAGCATGTGCCAGATACTGTGTCATGTTTGTGCCTTAGTAGATATTCCTAAGCCTAAGACTGCTGTTTTGTTTTATTTTGGTTTGGGGGCCACATTCAGCAGTGCTCAGTGCTTCTGGCTCTGCATTCAGGGATCACCCCTGGGGAGCCCAGAGGGCCATTTGGGGTGCCGGGGATCACAACCCTAGGTTGACTGTGTGCAAGGCAGATGCCCTACCTGTTGTATTATTGCGCCGACCCCAGATGGCTGCTTTTATTTCACCCATCTAATAGATCTGCAAACCAGCAGAGAAAGGTTAAGTGGATTGGCCAAAGTGACACAGTCAGTGATTCAGTTAGGAAGCTTTCAACTGCAGGTCCCTGCACTTTAAAGGAAAGGGGCTTTTAGTTCACTCCTGGGTTTCCCACTTACCTTTGCAAGGAAAGCCAAATAGCTCAGTCCCATGGCTGGAAGTTAGTTGAATGGGACCTGAGGTGGAAAGCAGAAAAGAGTGAGGCATGGATGTTTCCCCTTGGAGACTATGAGGGGGAGGGGTGCCAACCCGGCAGCACTGTACACCTGTGTTCATGTGAAGCGGATATGTGCATGTGTGTATCAGAATGTGTGATCATGTCTAAGTGAGTGTGCATTCGTGTTCTGTGTGTCAGAGAGGGATTCTTCTGTCCAAGTCTGCTTGAGTGTTGGAATGTAACAGTGTAGAATGTGTGAGTAGATGCATGTGTGAGTGTGGAATGCGATTGGTACTGTGTGAACACACGAAAGTGGGAGTATGTGATGGTGCAGATGACACTCTTGAGGGTCACAGTGTGGATTGTCCATGTGTAGCTGTGTGGGCCTGGGTCACTAGGCATTTCTGAACAGCCACTCTGAGTCTCTAGATGGTGGCCCACAGAATGCTAGACTCCACCAGCCTCCAATGCTTTGGGCAGGCAACAGAGGGGAAGTGTCCAGTGCAGAGTGACCACGCAGTGGCCTTGCCATAGGCTCGGATTGCAGTAACCGCAGCGGGTGGCAGCTTTACACTTTCCAAGCGGGGCACTGTGGCTGAGCCAGGACGGCAGACAGCCCAGGCAGGCTCCGGGGGTGGCGACGCCAGTGCCGCCGGGTCGGGCGGGTGGAGGTAGTAGTCGCCGGCATGGAGTGACTCACCGCACAGAGTGCTGGCAACCCCCGAGCAGGGACTCAGGTGGAGGCAGAGCGGGAACCTTGAGGCAACACCGCGCTGCGCCCAGCACGCCTGTCCTCGCCTAGCACAGCCTCGAAGGATGCAAATGGCACTTCTACAGACCAGGTTCCCAGGCTGGGCAGCAGCTCAGGCTTCCGGGCAGCCACCAAGGAAAGAGCGCACACATCCAATGAAAACAATAATTTATTTAAATAATCTCTTCATATTGTAAAATCAACATTAAGAGCATGTCGTTTTCATAATAAATAACCCCAAAATACCTTTCAAGAACAAAGACTTCAGGATAAGATAAAAACAAATCCAAATCAGTAGCTTAGTTTAACTAAGAAAATTTTTTAAACGGAAAATTAAAACGGAGGGGCTGCTGAGGTCACTGCTGAGAGCAGTTTTCACAAGTGGGGGGTTTACAAAAAAGTCAAAAAGATGGGTATTTTTATACAAATAAATCGGTGGGAAAATCTGCACGACACCTTTATTTACAAACTCTAGGTCGAAGTCCAGGCTAATAATCCTGAATAGGTTTTTAAAAAAGATAATTTAAACACATTTTTTTGCAGTGTCCACATATTAAAAAATCATTTTTCCCCCAACATCAAAATGAGGTCATCCGCAAAGGCACCTAAACTTTTAAAAAAATAAAAATAAAAAAACTCCACTGGTGATGGATGAGGAGAGAGAGCTAAGGGTCTGTTCCTGGGGGATGTGGGGCCGAGCTAAGCGGTGTGTGGGGGGGAGGGGGTTCGAAGGGCTTCGGACCGGAGGGCAGAGACAAAGCGGCGGGCCGGCGGGGTCAGGGGGCGTGGGGGCGCGGGCTGAGCCCCGGAGGTCAGGAACCTTAGCGGACCCGAGCGCAGCCTGGGGGCGGGCGAGGAGAAAGGGGCCTCTGAGCACCCGGGAAGCCTGGCGGGCGGGGGAGGCGTCCTGCGCGGGGACGCGGCTCGCAGCCCGGGGCAAGGAAGGCGCCGGACGGGCTCGCCGGGCGGGACGGGGCGGGGCGGCGTGGGGCGGGGAGGGCGGCCGCGGCGCCGCTCCCAGGAGCCAGGCCCAGGCTCAGGTCGCTAGAGCCACGGCAGAGGCGGCTCCTTCGCCGAGCTGCCGCGGGGTTCCTCGGATAGGAATCTCTGGGAAGAGCGCCCGCCTCCCAGGTCCCCGCCGCTCGGTGGCCGTGCGTGGGAATGGGACCAGGGGACCTGGCACCGACCGTCCCGGGGGCCGCCCCTCTGGGGAGAGGAGGGAGGCGCCCGCCGCCCGGCTGGCCGGGGTCCTCTGGCAGGGGACGGATGGAGGGAGCGGGCGCCGAGGATCACTGTTCTCTGCTTAGTCTCTGGCGCCGTGTCCCTGGCGTTAGAAAATCGTCCCCGCGCTCACCGGGGCGCCCCCGCCGCCGCCGTGGTGGTGGTGATGGTGGTGGTGGTGTGGCTGCGGGGTCTGCGTCGGGTGCAGCAGCGGCGCGGCGGCCTGCAGGTGCGAGGCGGAGCCCGAGGCCTGGTGGTACCAGGGGTAGTTGCCCAGGAAAGCCGAGGCCGCGCTGCTGGGGCTGGAGCCCGAGCTGCCCGCGCCGCTGCCGCCGCTGCCCGGGCCGCCGCCGCCCCCCATCCGTGGCGGGGCACTGAAGTCCCAGTTTGCGGGCGCCGAGACGGGCGGCGAAGCACATGGGGGCGAGGCGCTCGCCCCGGGGTGCTGCTCTGAGGGGATCTCACCGCTTTTCCACATCTTCTTGAACTTGGAGCGGCGATTCTGAAACCAGATTTTGACCTGGGTGGAAAAGGAACCCAGGCATTTAGCGGGGGCACCTCGGCAGGGGGCAGGCGGGGTAGAGAGGGTGGATGGAGGCGGGCACTGAGGCCCCTGCAGGGGCCGCTTAACTCAACACGTGTGGCGGCCTCGGACGCTCTGCGGCTTCCCGCTGCACCGGAGAGGAAAATATTCTTGAACCCGAGGCTGACGGTGGAAGGGAACCGCAGCCGGAGGGGTCCCGAGGGCCGATTACTTTACCCGCATACTCAGAAGGCGAGGAATGCCACCGGGGTCTCTGCACGCACGCGGCTTTTCCTGAGTTCAGTCCCTGGGGCGTTTCAGCCCCGCACCCAGATGTTTAGGCCGCCCAAGGCACTGGCCTCCGCAGCCTTAAAATTAGTTTTTAACACTCCCCGCCCCTTAAAAAGTTACGGCCCGGAACTCGCCTGCTTCCAGGTCATCCCAGGCCGGCGCCCTGGTGGTGGGGCCCCCTGTAACCCCAGCCCCACCCTAGGCCCTCCAGACTCCGCGCCCTCACCTGAGTCTGGGTGAGGCCCAGAGACGCCGCCAGCTCGGCTCTCTCGGGCAGCGCCAGGTATTGAGTCTTTTGGAACCGCCGTTGTAGAGCCGCCAGCTGGAAGCTGGAGTAGATGGTGCGGGGTTTCCGGACTTTCTTTGGTTTCCCGTTCACGATCCGGATTTCAGGCTCGAGATCCTCTTTCTCTGTAACGAAAGGGAACGGTGAACACCGCAGCCAGCAGGGAACCCCCTCCCTCCCAGGGGACCCGGTCGCGACCAGGAGGCGGGTCCTCTCAGGCGCCGCGCGCGCCGCGGGGGCACAGCTTCGCCGCGCGCGCACCCCCCACCGCTGCCACCACATCCCGGAGCTGAACCATCCAGGCCAGGGAAGACACAGGCCCACTGGGAAGCAACGAGAGGCAGGAGGCAAGGACACGGGGTTGCCGGTGGGGCGGGGGTGGGTGGGGAGGGCGTGCAGTCGGCGCCACTCTACCATCCCCGCCCCCCGGGCTAGCCGGTGCCACCCGCGGCTCACCGGTGGTCGTACCCGGGCAGACTGGAGGTTGAGGAGGGTAAAGGGTGCTTGGCGGGCGGGGAGCGCGCGGTGTGAAAGGCCAGGGCTCCGGACGGATCCCCACCCCGCACTTTTTTTTTTTTTTTATCCCACCTCTCCCAGTAACTAGAGCCGACTTGGCACTCGGGACGCTAGCGCTCTGCCTACCAGGTTCGTTGTTCGCGGGCGACGCACTGGTCCCGTAGGGAGCGTAGGAGGTGTAGGCGGCGGTGTAGCCCAGGTCGTAGCCGCTCTTGGCCGAGTAGGGCACGTTGTTGAGGCCGCTGGGGTGATACTGGTAGGAACCCATGTGCGCGTAGGGCGAGCCCCCGCCGCCGCCGCCGCCGCCGCCGCCTGCCGGGTGCTGCTGGTTGGTGTAGTAGCTGCTGTCCGTAGCGGTGGACACCGGGAGGGTGGGCGACTCCTGCGGCTTGTGGAGGCTGCTGCCGTTGCCGCCGCCGGGGCCAGCGCCGCCGCCGCTCGGGGGCTGCTGGTGCTGGTGGTACGTGCTGGAGGCCGTGATCTGGGTCGAGTGCATATCAGCCACCAGACTGTCAAAGACTCCAGTCATCCTGGCCCGGGACGGAAAGAGCCGGGGTGGCGGGCGCGAGGGGGGAACGCGAGGCGCCTCCTCTGACTCTCCCAGTCCCTTTCCAGTAGCCAATGTAATTACGGGGAGTTAAAGGTGGGGGTGGGGGGGTGGGTGGGAGGGTGGACGAGAGGAAAACAAGAAATGTGGCAACGGTCTGGTAGGCAACTCCTCCTCCTCCTCCTCCTCCTCCTCCTCCCCGGGAGGCGATCACCGTGCACTGCTCGGGACAGCTGCCGCCGGCCGCATCTTCTCTCCGCCTCTCGGCCCGCTGGGCTCCCTGCCCAGCGCGGGCTCCGGCACGGGGGGCGGGCAGGAGAGGGGGGCCGGGGTGGCGGGGCCGGGCCGGGGCGCGGGGAGGCGGGAGCAGGTGAGACGGCCCGAACAGCTTTACGATTGTCTGCGGGGCGGGCTCCTGCGGGGCGGGTATTTAACCCTCATCACGTGAGCGCCCGCCACGTCACCTAGCAACAGCCAATGGGGAGCGCCGGGCTGCGGGACCCGGGAGCCCTGGAACGCCGGGCCGCCAGTGGCGGGGGGTGGGGGGGGGCCGGTGTCACCCGGCTGGCGGGGCGGCGGCGGCGGCGGCGGCGGTCGCGTGTGCAGACTGGCTGCTGCGGGGCCTGGGGGCGGGTGGGGGGTGCGGGGGCGAGTAGTGGGGAGTCAGGGTGGCCGGCGGCCAGAGACTGGTGTTTGGGCACCCATCCACGGTTCTCCTCTCCCCAGGAAAAACGGACGGGGATATCCCTCACCATCCCGTTCAAGTGCCAACCTGTGATTTGCACTTTCATATCCGAGTTCGGCTTTGAAACATTAACCAAAGTAAAGAGGTGCCGAAAAGCCCGGCCTGCTTCGGTCCCCGCTTTCCTCAACTTGTCTGACACCTACTCCTCCTGCCTAGCCACTAGACAATTCAATTGATTTAAATGATCCATAAACCACGTATAATCACTCCCTGCTTCCTAACTAACCCACGGGTATAGTAGAGCAATTAATTAGATCATATTTAAACGATTTCCTCCAGCTGCTTGGAAAGCTGTATAAGTTCAAAGACAGGACTGGTGGTAGTATATTCGAAAACATGCCCCAGATTGGATGCTGACTGACCACCGAAATGTGAGCCGGAAAGCTAAATCAGACTGACCAGAGACCTTCCGAGTTAACTTTAATTCTAATTTCTATATTTTCACATAAAGGAAGAGTGGATGATACCTAGGTGAGAATGCCTCTACACTTAACCAGGTCCTGGGAAACTTTGGAAACAAAGAGAAAAAGATCATCCCCTGTATTTTACACGAAAATGAAACACGAAGAGCTGTATTTTCAGTTTTGTAGTCTAGGGTCCTATTCTTCCCTTAGCACTGCCTTCCCTCCCTCCCTCCCTCCCTCCCTCCCTCCCTCCCTCCCTCCTTCCTTCCTTCCTTCCTTCCTTCCTTCCTTCCTTCCTTCCTTCCTTCCTTCCTTCCTTCCTTCCTTCCTTCCTTCCTTCCTTCCTTCCCTCCTTCCTTTTCCTTCCCTCCCTTCTTCCCTCCTTCCTTCCCTCCCCACTCCTACCCTCCTTCCTCCTTCTTAGGCCAGGACCTTCTTTATTTTCTTTCCTGTTAGGTGGAAACCCTACTGGTCCAGAGTTGAGGGACCTTGGTCTTCATTGCCCTCCAAACCTGCAGTTCCCGCGGTAGTGCCTGCCTCGTGGCGCCACCTGGTGGAAGTGTGCGTGGTTGCGCCGGGTGCCGTAGACGGTCTAATCACGCTGAGGCGCCAGCCTCTGAAACCCCCCAAAAGAACAAAATAGTAATTAAAAGCCACAAAATTGTGCTAGTGCGCGCCATCTAAAGCACCCTTTCCTAAAGACATAACATGTCGCTGAAAGAACTTGTTACAACAACTGCCTAATGGAAAACAAGTTGATACCGAGAAAAAATATGATCTTTGGTCTTCCCCAGAAAAAGCAAGTGTGTAATTAGAACTCTAGCATCCACACAGCTCCCCCTCTGTAGAAGAACGGGCAGAGTAATCCGCTTTCAAATCTTCCTGGATTTCATTCCCAACCTTCCTTTTGGTGAAAGATGGCCCCCTGGATGGAGAAAGGTGAGCTTGTTAGCAAGGCTGGGGGGGCTGGGGTGGGGGTGAGTGGGGGGGGGAGGGAGTGCTCAGGAGCTGTCTTGCCTCCGCCTGCCTGATGTTTTGTGCTACCTACATAATTAAACTCTTGATATTAAACCCAAGCTTGCCTCTGTGTCTTGACTCCAGTACCCAAAATCTTTCTGTCACCAAGGTGACAGAAGAGTGGCAGAATTTATAGACACCTCACTACAAAATAAAATATAAATAAATGATCTAACCACACAGCCTTGCTTTCTCTCCCCTTTCTTTGTTTCCATCCCAAGCATGTCCTCCAGACGTTTTCACTGTGCCAAGTGTGCGGTGTTGGTTATCTGTGAGAACCTCTCTGAAGAGTCCGTAGCCCAGGTCAGCTGAGAGCTGGAAAATGGCATCATCCTGGAAGGAAATATGACCGGAGTTCCCCTTTCAGTGGAAAACAAGGGGCTGTGTGTGTCTGTGGGAGAAAAGACCAGAGGCAAAGTGCTAGGAGAGGCGGGAGGAAGGGAGGGGGGGAGGGAGGGAGGGCAGGAGGGAGACGCAGAACTTACTGCATCTGGAGACTCCAGAAAGACTTGAGATCTCGATTCTGATTGTCCAGACACGAATCTGGGTTTGCCCCATTATCTGATGACCTCATCACCATAGCCTACAACTTCCTCCCTTAGCGAAGGTCAGGGAGAGTGCGAAAGCTGCAGAGAGCTGGCTCTTGGGTCGTAGCTCTGCGCCGCTGGTGATCTGAAGGGCGAAGGGGGAGCCTCAGGGCCATTCTGGGGGAATAGAGTTGCCTCCTGGCTCTCACCCCAGGCTTCTTCTTTCCGCTCAGGGCATCACAACCCCCCTTCTCAGACTTCCGTTTTCTCTGTCACCCCTCTCTTTGACTCCTCAGGACCTAGTTAGGGATGGGAAGCGGGGCTTGGGGGGGGGGGTGCTTAGCACCTTTGTTCTGGCCTTGGCTGTTCCATTCCCATCTGAGCATATCTTTGTTTCCCATCCTGTGCCCACTGGGCACTGTTTCCGGTCAGTCGGTCAGTTGCACTGTCTCTTCCCGTGGGAGCCCCACCATCCCCTCCGGATGGGAACTCATTGACACTCCCAGAAGCTGCTGCCTTTGGGTTAGGCACACCCGGTGTTACCCAAAGTCCTGTGTGAGACTAGAAAGTCACCTGCTCTGTGCCCCCAAACAGGTCTGTGTGCCTCCAGTCTCAGGCCCAGGTGACATTTCAGAGCTTCCCCACTGGGTGTCTACCTGGCACAGGAGCCCCCTCCAGGGGTCAGGAGAGCGGCTGGCTGCAGTGGGGAGCAGCCATTGCATCTTCTTGGGGACAGAAGATGACAAGCCCCCTTGTCAAACCTTTTTTATTTTCTTTTCTTTTTGGGTCACATCTGGTGATGCTCGGGAGTCACTCCTGGCTCTGCACGCAGGAATTACTCCTGGCAGTGCTCAGGGGACATATGGGATGCCGGGGAATCAAACCCGGGTAGGTCACATGCAGGCAAACGCCCTACCTGCTGTACTCTCACTCCAGTCCCTTGGTCCAAACCTTGCAGTGCTAGTGTCCACTGTACGGTGTCCCTTACTGTCCTGACACAGCCCAGGATCCTGGATGCCACCAGCTCCTCCCAGCCCTATGTGGCTCTTGCAGACAGGATCTTTGGCTCTTTGAACCCCATAAGATGATTAACTGCGGGGACCAGAGTCCTGAGGTGGCAGGAGTCTGTGCGGGAGGGGGTGGACCATGTTGCCTTTAGGACTCCACCCCCTCCTCCCCTGTCATCCTCACCTCTCCTCCCGCCCTCAGCTCCTGGACTGATGATTCTATCCTCCCCTCCCTACACCACCCTCCACTCTTTCCTCCCCTCCTCCCTTCCCCTCCTCTCTCCTCTCAAAAATTTCCTTTGCGTCTTCCCTCCCCTCCCCTCCCCTGCTTGCTTTCTTGTGTGCCCAGGATTGAACTCAAGCACGCGCTCTGCGGGAGATTTCTCTGTCTTCATCCCTTGTGAGTTCAGGGTCTAAGTCCCTTTCTCCTGTCCCTCACCCCCTCCTCCGTGCCAGGCCGGCGTGGGGTTCGGGGGCGGGAGTGCTCCTGTGCAAGTGGAGAGCGGTGCCTGCGTTTCACAGGGCGCCGAGGACCCTCCGCCCCTTTTCTTTCCTTATCTCAGGAGGGAATTGCCAAGGCTTTCCTGAAGACCACCAGGGCGCAGCGAGGCCTCACCAGCCCTCAGGACGTGCGGCTGTGTTTGGACTCGAACTCGGACCTCGGCGGCAGGATGGCTGGGCCGGTTCTGGTCCGGGATGCCCGGGAGAAGGTCTTCCCTGCGGCCCCCGCTGCTTCGAGGGTGCAGCGGTGCCGGGTTAGGGCGACGCGGCTGCCGCAGGCGCGGGCGACACCCGGGCGGGACCCTGGGGAGATGCTCGGACTGAGTCGCGAACAGCTGCCTGAGCCCCCTGTCCTCGCCCCGGAATCCAGAGTTGTCCCGGCTGAGTCTCTGCCCTGACACCCCCAGAAGTGTGCGGGCCGCAGACTCACGTTCCCAGCGCCGCCAGGGGCCCAGGGCTCGGTGGGGGGGTCAGGCTGCTCGGCCCTAGAGCCCTCACACGCCTTTCTCCTGCGCCCGCTGGGGCTTCCAGGTCCCTCACTCCCGACCCTTCCCTCTCCGTAGTTAACGCCACGGGCCACGGCGGAACCTCGAGGCGCCAGCAGGGGGCACTGTGTGGGGCGCTGAGCTGTGAGCTCTCAGATGGACAGGCGCAGTGGGTCGGAGACCGCCACCCTGCCCCCGGGAAAACGGGAGGCAAGAACACTGACCCCCGGAGTGATTTATCACCCCCTTACCCAACACACACACACACACACACACGCATTCACATACACACACTCACACACTCACACTCACATACATTCACACCCACACACACACTAATACACACATACTCACACTCACACACTCACATACACACTCACACAATTACATATGCACACACTCACACACTCACATACACTAGCACACACGCACACACATTCACACACACGGATACTTACTACTTACATTCACACACACATACACACACTCACACATACTGATACACATATCACTCAACACACTCACATACACACTCATACACACATTCACACACACACTTACCACTTACACATATGCACTCACACACTTATACACACACACTCATACACATATACACACACTCATACATATGCACACATACACATCACTCACATATACACTCACACACATTCACACACTCACATACACAATAACACAACACAGATACGCACTCACACACTCACATTCACACACATACACACTCACACAATTACATATGCACACACATACACACATACACACTCATACATACACACATTCACACACAAATTACATACGCACACACATACATATACACACGCATTCACACACACACACCACTTATAGACACACATTCATACACATACACACATTCTCATATACACATGCTCACACA
>NC_073313.1:205979065-206099065 GCF_027595985.1 Sorex araneus
AAAACTCACTATTATTATTTGAAATCCCGCCCCCCAACAATCAGATCTGCCAAAAAGGCATCATTAGATCATTTGTTTTCTATTGCTGATAATGAAGAACATATGATGTTGTGTGGCCACAAAAGTGGCCGCGTGGTTTTGGAATGCTGGTATTTTAGTAATTAAGTCCAGAGGTATTTCTGCCAACAGCTGCTGCGTTCTGAGATTGGTTTGTGTGCCTCTGAGATCATGGCCACTCAGGGGCAGAGGAGCCATTCCTGAGTGTTTTTTTGTATATCAGGTTTGGAGAAATAGTCCGGGTCCCCACATACTGGAGCCGTGTTAGTAGAAGCTCAGTGTCACTGGTATTCCATCTGGAGAAGGCAGGGACTCTGCACCTTCTCTGTCTGGAGCACCCGGTGTTGTTGGCCCAGTCTGGGGTCTGAAACATTCTCCGGCTTTCGGTGCCCGCCTGCCAGAGTTCTCCACTGCTCAGTGATGAACACTTTTCATATGCCTACTATCTCCCTCCTTTTTGTGTGTGTGATTTTGGGTCAAATCTGGAGATGCTCAGGGGTTACTCATGACTCTGTGCTCAGGAAGTTCTCCTGGTACTGCTCAGGGATGCCGGAGATCCAACCCAGGTCAGCTGCAAGCAAGGTGAGCAAGGCAAGCACCATACCTGCTGCACTGTCTCTCCGGCCCCACCTACTGGCCCTTTATGGTGTGCAAATATATTCTCCCATGCAGTAGCATATCTTTCGGTCTGAGTTTCTTTTGCTTGATCCCTAGAACTCTTCCACCTGCAAAAAGACCAACCAACAAAACTGTAGCATTGTAGTACTGTCATCACGTTGTTCATCGATTTGCTCGAGCGGGCACAACCAACCAAACAATAAAAACCAACCAAACAGCCACAAAATATTGTTTCAAGAGCTCATTGTAGGGGCCAGAGTGATAGCACAGCGGGTAGGGCATTTGCCTTGCATGCAGCCGACCCGGGTTTGATTCCTAGCATCCCATATGGTCTCCTGAGCACTGCCAGGAGTAATTCCTGAGTGCAAAACCAGGAGCAAACCCCAGAGCATCGCTGGGTGTGACCAGCCCCCGCTCCCCCCCAAAAAAAGGGCTCATTGTAGGTCATCTCAGGCTCAGCAGAATAATTCACCTCCAGGATTGTGCTGCTCCTGGTGATTTTGCTGACCACCAGTAATGGCGCATGAGGGGTATTGTGTACTTGTACACTGGAAACATGGCCAGATTCCCAGGTGCCTGCCTTTGAGCAGGTAGGGTAAGATCTAAAGGTGCTTTCACAGGTCCTGTGCTCTATACAACAGTTGCAATAGTGACCTTTAGGGGTGACTTTTGAAATAAAGAATGAGTTGGAAGTGGGGGAAGATGACTCAGTGGCTAAGGCCTTGCAAGTGTGGTGTTTGATCTCCAGGGTCACTTTGGGTTTGGCCTTAGAAATCTATGTTATGGACTTAGAAATGACACAAAAAATAGAGTGCCATACTTGCTAACAGTGCTCAGGAGACTCACGTTTTACTCCTGGTGATGTTTGGCCAGAAAGGGTCTGTGTTGACTGGATCCTGACATACCTACTGGTGCTCTGGGCCAGGGAGACCCAGGAAGGCTGGGAAGTGAAATTAGGCCTTGGATATGTCAGGCCTGTGCTCTACCATTTGACTTACTCTCCTGGCCTTATTGTCTTGTTTTGTTTTGGTTTAGGGCCACACCTGGTGATGTTCAGAGGTGACTTCTGGCTATGCACTCAGGAATTACTCCTGGTGCTCAGCAGACCATATGGGATACTAAGGATCAAACCTGGGTCAGCTATGTGCAAAGCAAGCACCCTACCCACTGTACTATCTCTATGTACCAGGCCCCTATTTTGTGTGTGTGCTCATTTTATGTTATTCTATTTGTAATATAATTACTACCTCCTCTCTCTCTCAATTCTTAGCAAGTGAATGCCTTTTCCTGGAGAGAGCAAATGAAGGTGGTCCAGTAGAAATGCATTCAGGGATGGGAAATGAGATTTCTAGTCTCAGGCCTGCTTTCAATGCTGCATAACATCAGTGACCTCAGGGAGGTCATTTCCCTTCTGGAGCAGCTTTTTTTTTTCTTAATGTAGGAGTACTGCTATTTATTCATCCATTGATTAAGCTGATTGAATTGAGCATGAACTCCACATTACTTTTTTAAATTAAAAAATTTTTTAGTTGAATATCCATGAGATAGACCATTACAAAGCTGTTCATTATTGGTTTCCAGACATACAATGATCCAGCGCCCATCTCTCTACCAGTGTACATTTTCTTCCAACAATGTCCCCTCTTTCCATATCACCATCTCCCAAACCCCACCCCCTACCCCCAGCCTCCCTATATAGAGGCACTTTTCTTCTTGCTCTCTCTCTCCTTTTCTGTTTGTGCATTATGGTTTGCAATACAGGTGCTAAGAGGTCATGGTGTTTGTTCAGGGGCATTCAGGATTTTTATTGGGACAGTGAGGCTGGAGTGGATTTTCAATTAGGTGGCTGCTTTGCGGTATGGATGTGACTACTGAGGCTTCCAGAAGTGCAGGGAGGTAGGGGGAGGTAGCCCATCCCAATCTTGAGAAAGCCTGGAAATTTCAGTCACAAAACCCACATACCAGAATTTTCAGCATATTATAACTTGATGAGGTCCATCCTGAGACGGTGGAGTTAGGCTGGGGGTATGGTGGCAATTTTGGATTGTGGAATTAAGTGGCTGCCAGGGGCAGGGGGGGCTCTGCTTGGATGGGCACCAGGCCAATCTGCCCCCTCCCCCCATTTACCCTGGTTTGTTCAGCTGAGATTAACTGAAGCTTTTGATCTCTTTCGAGATTTATTATGGGTGTCTGAAATAGGGCAAATAAATGAACTTGTATAGCTGAGTTGGGGGGTGGTTTGTGGGCGTGGCTCCCACATATCTAACTTTTGGCTGTTTAATTTCTTGGGAAACTTGGCCTCAAGTTTTTAGGGTCAGGCCAAAGGCACAGTGGCAATTTTGTGGTATCAGGAAGCCTGAAGTCACCATCAGGCTGCTGATGCACTTGCCCTGCAGGTACATGATGACCTTCTGGCAGACCATACCCCCGCTTTTCTTTTTAAATTTTTTTAAAATGGGGAACCATACCTGGCAGTGCTTAGGGGTTACTCATATTTCTGTGTTTAGCGATCATCACTCCTGGCAAGTGGCTGGACACCATATGGGGTGCTGGGGATAGAACCCGGGCCAGCTGCATGCAAGGCAAGTGCCTTACCTGCATATTCCCCTCTGGGCCCCATCAGGAGCTGTCGGAGGTGATTATTGAAGGCCTTTTCCAGACTATAAGAAAGGTTCTTCTGGCTCGTTAATTAGTGCTTACCAATCTTTCCTTTGGCTGCGGGGCACAGTGTTGGTCTAAGTGCACAGTAGATTCCTGCGCAAAGAGGGTGAGGTCCCTAGCAGGTGAGTCAGAGAGAGCAGAAGGAGCAGCATCAGGGCTGAAGAGTCATGAGGTGTAGGAGGCCCCTGTGTGAGGATTGGCAAGATTTCCCACACCAAAAGGAATCCTCTGACTAAAAGCAAAAGCCAAGCTTTTTTTTTTTTTTTTTAAAGCCCCCTCAGATCTTTATTAGCATATAAACTACTTTTCCTAAGCCAGAGGCTGCCAAACTGCAGTTGGGAGCTTGTACTGTTTTTTTTTCTTTTCTTTTTGGGTCACACCCGGTGATGCACAGGGGTCAATCCTGGCTCTGCACTCAGGAGTTACCCCTGGAAGTGCTCAGGGGACGATATGGGATGCTGGGAATCAAACCCAGGTCGGCTGCTTGCAAGACAAATGCCCTACCTGCTGTGCTATCTCTCCAGCCCCCTTGTACTAGGTTTTACATTTTCAAATGATTAAAAAATCAAAGTACAGGGTTGCAAAGTATAGGATTAAGGGCTTAAGATACTTTCCTCGCATGCAGCCAGCCCAGGTTCTGTTCCTGGCACCTTATATAGTTTCCTGAGCACTGTCAGAAGTGATCCCTGAGCCCAGAGCCAGGAGTGAGCCCTGGGCACCACTGGACGTGGCCCGATTCACCTCCTCCCAAATCAAAGGCTAAATAATATCTTGTGACAAGAGAAAATGAAGCAAGATTCAAATTTTGGGTCCTCCTATAAAATGTTATGGGAGCACACATATGGTTCTTGGAGAGTGTCCATGCTGGGCATGTGATCTTAGGGCAGTGGGGCTGGTGGGACATGTCAAGGCATATAGAAATTTGCTATCTCCTCTCTTCCAGGAGTTTAGATCCCTGCCAGAAGGTCAACCCTGGTTGGCATTTTAGGGTTAGAAAACAGCTCTAAACCACCCATTTGCTCTTTCTGACTTGTGTTTTGTTCATCTTTGAGAATCTCTCTTAGGTCTCCACTGATGGCTCCTTCAAATCCTTCCTTTCCAGAAGAACTTGATTTCCCTCCTGACAGCTCTAATTACGCATCTCATTCCTGTTCTAGATGTTTGAAGGCTGGCACAGAAACTCTTCTTGTGATCCACCCCACTTCTGATCCTGGCTTCTTCCACAGACTTTCTCAAATTCAAACCATCTGCACCCTGGTTCTCTGTTCCCCAGACCTTCTTGTCTTACTGTTGCCAAGAGTGGCCAGAGGATGATGTGGTTAAAAAATAATTTTATTTTAAGATACAAGAGCAACTTCAGTTAAAAAAAATGGGAGGGGAGAGCATTTGGGGCCATTTGTGGTAGTAACCCAGAGGTTACTCTTGGCTCTGTGCTCAGGGATTACTGGAGGTGCTCAGAGAAGCATAATGTGCTGAGGATTAAACTGGGATTAATCATATGCAAGGTAAGTGCCTTAGCCCCGTCACCATCTCTCTGGCCCAAATTTCTGGTTTGTTTACTTCCTGGTCTTCCTTTCCTGTTTCTCCAGAACACAGGGCTGAAGTCTGAAGGAGCTGGGGGATAAATTAATTCAACAGTTAAAATAGAAAGCAAAGGGCCAAAGAGAGTTCAGCAGTTAGGGCCCTTGACTTGCATGTGTCTTACCTGGGTTGGATCCTGGGCATCCCATGTGGATCTCCAAGCCTAACAGGAGTGATTCCTGAGTGCAGAGCCAGGAGTAACTTCTGAGTACCACTGGGTGTGGCGCCACCACCCCGCCCCAACCCCCACTTCCAAACAAAAAAACTCATGAAAAATTGAAAGTCAAACAAGATAAAACAGTAGCTGTGCCTTCCTACCTGGACGTTTCTGGGACTGAAAAAGAAAGAAATGTTCTTCAGTGACATTTAGAATTTCTTTTATAGAAAGTGTGCTTCAGTGACAACATAGAGGAAACCATAATTTTGAATAAAGATTTTATATGATGTCACATAGACCCTAGGGGAAGCACCAGGAGATGATCTGGAGGGAACCAAGCAACAAAAAGCAGGGAAGCTGGGAAACATTAGGTTAGGGCTTCACTCTAGAGAGGGAAGACAAGACAGGGCAGGTGAGTAACAGCCAGTCTGAGTACTGCCATTGGGCCTTGGGGCATAGAGTAGTCCCACTTACTTGGAAATTGGTTCTGAGTTTGACTTGGGGTACAGAAAATATTGACCTGGTCATGAGAAGAATGAGGGGATTCGTCCCAAGAATGAGTTGGTTTGTCTATGAAAATTGTGCTCTGAGACATGTTATTATATATAATAAATTTGAATATTTGTTTACCAATGGGTATTAGAATGTAGAGATTTCTATTTCCTGTACCAATAATAAACCAAGATAAAGAAAGCCTTGGATGAAGGATATAGAATTTGCTCCAGAACATACTGGCTATTTTATTTTTACTTTCTTAGATGGAATTTACTTTCTTAATTTTTAAATTTGAGGGGTGTGTGTGTGTGTGTGTGTGTGTGTGTGTGTGTGTGTGTGTGTGTGTGTGTGTGTGTGTGTGTGTGTGTGTGTGTAGGCAGTGGAGAGGGTGGAGAGGATTTTGTACTATACCAGGCTGTGCTCAGGACATACCCCTGGCTGTGTGCTCAGGGGACCCAGTGTAGTGTTAGGATTGAATTGGAGTTGCACTGCAAGGCAAATGCCTTACCTACTGTACTATCCCTCCAGCCCCAAGAACGTATCTTCCTTTAATCCTTCTGCTAGGTTGGAAAAGGTATGTCAGACAAGTTACAGGCGGGGATGGAGGCTGGCTCCTCACATGTGGACATGGACATCCCCACAGTGACAGGCTTGTTGTTGGAGCTGGGCGCTGGTCTCTGCGCACATGGATTACAGGCATGTAGCAGGAAGGATCCCTTTGGTTTTTTTTTTTTTTTTTTTTGACGCAACCTCATCCCATTTATCCACACCTGCACCTGGGCTTCTACAGCCCGCTTTGGACTAGTCCATTTGTCTACCAGGTGCCTTCAAAATCCACATGGACACTCCATGTGTTGGCCAACTTCTCTTCCCAGTAACCTTATTTTCCTTCCCCTTTTCTCGTCAGCTTAATCCCACTCAGTCTTCGCCCTCTGTGGAGCCTAGTCAGTCATGTGGCCCCTTTCCTCACTTCAGGCCTGCCCAGTCCTCTGACATCTTCCACACAGAAGTTCAAACCTCCTCTCGCTGGGATGCTTGATGATGCAGCCTTCATCTTGTCCTTCATTTCCTCCCTGGCCCAGAACCAGTCCATCTGTTCGTTCCTTTCGAGGGTTTCTGTAGCTTTTATCTCTTCCTGCCTCTGATCTGTGCTTGTTACATGGACCAGCCCAGCCCCTGTAGTCTGGGCTAACCACATACCTCATCTGCTTTCCTGAGTGATTCCAGCCTCCTGGCCTTTCCAGCCTTCCCTGAACCATGCTACAGTTTACCTGAGCTGAGTTCTCTCAGGGACAGTGTGCTTGTTTGCTTTAATCTTATCCCTTTCAACTCTTCCGAGTGTTTGGAGGGCTTCAGCATTGGTAGGTGGGCACAGGAGGGAGAGGAGCTACCAGGTGAACTAAGCAGAGGGTCTGTTGGGGAAGAGTTGCTATTTTTAGGAATGAGAGGCAGTTGGATTTGAGCAAAAACTACTAGATTATCAAAAGTATCACTTTCTGCTTTCTGTTATGGTAGTGATTCAGTGTGTGTGTATGTGTGTGTTCTGAGCCATAGGCTTCTGAATCTTTTTTCAAAGAAATCAAACATCCACACAGCATTTTCAGTGAGCTTCCAAGATGTCCAAGAATTTCCTGACAATCCACTAAAGGTATCCTGACCCTCAATGAATGCTGGGAAGTAATGTCATAGTGAGGTAATAAAAAAGACCAAAAAAAAAAAAAAGACTCCCCTAACATCTTTGTCTTTTTCTTTCACTTTAAAGCAAATTTGCGTTTCTTTGGAAATGGACCCCATTGGGATTGAGTCAGGTAGCTTCTTCGGCCTACTACATAGAGAAACTGAGGCCTGCAAGGCCATTTCTGGAGTGGTGTAGGATGCTGGGAATTCTCTGAATTATACAAGGAATTCTTTACTCCTGGTTCTTGGCTTTCTTTCCCAAACAACTCAGATTAGGTCCAGGAAATGGAATAAGCCATCTTAGAGCATGAGTCTTAGCACGAGTGGTAAGACTTAGCATCTGAGTGAGTTCATCTCTGTTCCTTCGTTCCTTCCATCCTTCCTTCTTTCTTTTTCCTTTCTTTCTTTCTCTTTCATTTTGTGATGACACCAGGCAGTGCTCAGGGTTTACTCTAGCCTTTGCTCAGGGGATCATATGTAATAATGGGGATTGAGTCTAGGTCAGCCTCCTGCAAAGCAAATGCCCTATATTCTGTACTATCCGGCCCTGATCCAAGTTTCTTTTCATTGTTTGGTTTTGGGTCCACACCTGGCGATGCTCAGGGAATACTCCTGGTTCTACACTCAGAAATTTACTCCTGATGGTGTTTGGGAGACTGTATGGGATGATCAGGGATTCAACCTAGGTTAGCCATGTGCAAGGCATGTGCCCTACCTGTTGTACTGTTGCTTGACCCTTTGACTGAAGTTTCTCAACTCAAGGATCTTAAGCAGGTGGTTCAAATATCAGAGAAACCTCTGAGCAAATTTTATTTTGCTTGTGTTTCCAAAAGCAAAGTTTCCTTTCCTTTCCTTTCCTTTCCTTTCCTTTCCTTTCCTTTCCTTTCCTTTCCTTTCCTTTCCTTTCCTTTCCTTTCCTTTCCTTTCCTTTCCTTTCCTTTCCTTTCCTTTCCTTTCCTTTCCTTTCCTTTCCTTTCCTTTCCTTTCCTTTCCTTTCCTTTCCTTTCCTTTCCTTTCCTTTCCTTTCCTTTCCTTTCCTTTCCTTTCCTTTCCTTTCCTTTCCTTTCCTTTCCTTTCCTTTCCTTTTTTCTGCTTTTTGGATCATATATAGGGGTTACTCCTGGCTCTGCACTCAGGAATTACCCCTGGCGGTGCTCAAGGGACCATATGGGATGCTGGGAATCGAACCAGGGTCGGCTGCATGCAAGGCAAACGCCCTACCCACTGTGCTACTGCTGTGGCCCCTATCTTGATCTTTTCATATTTTTCCAGGATGGGGTGGGGAGACTGCACCTGGTGGTGTTTAGGGATTGTTTCTGACTGCAATCACGAACCACTCATGGGGGGGTTCGGGGGGCCATATGGAGTGCTGGGAATCAAGCACCTCCCTTGCTGTGCTGTCTGTCCAGGGGGTCACTCTTTAGTTGTTCTCATGCATATTCTGGTCTTGGTGCTACCGTGGGTTATGGCAGTGTTACACATGTTCTTGACTGGCATTGCATGTCCTGCCTATGGTGTGCATGGGATTTATTGTGGGCTTGTGTTTTAGTACTGAGTCATTTTTGGGGCCTCAGTTTCCCATTTTTTATTTTTGTTTATTTGGTTTGGGTGCTCAGGGGACCATGGGGTGCCAGAGTCAGCTGCAAGCAAGGTAAACACTTTAACCCTTGAACAATCTCTCTGGTTTGACATCTGACCCCACATCTGATTTCTAACTGCATTTTTTTTTCTGTTTGATTGTATTTTTCTTTTTGCCACACCCAGCAGTGCTCAGGGTTTACTCCTGGCTCTACATGCAAGGATTCACTCCTGGTGGGCTCTGAGGACCACATGGGGTGCTGAGAATTGAACCCAAACCTCTCTGGGCCGTGAGTAAGCCAAGAAGCCTACCTGTCCCCCTCCAGCCCTGCTACCCCCTCCTGTCCCTGATCACTAACTGTAAAGGAGAGTGAAGAATGCCGTTGGAGGCCCTCAAGGTGGAGGTGAGAGCTGCTGGGTGCACTTAAGGAGAGAAGTAAAGACCCGAAGGGACCTTGCACTAGTCAGATCCGAGTTCAATCCCTCTGAGAGCAGAGCCAGGAGTAAATTCTGAACATTGCTGGGTGTGGCTCAAATCCCACCCCTTACCACCCCCTCTTGGTCCCCCCGCCAAAAAAAAAAAAAAGAAGAAGAAGAAAAAGGAGACCAGCTTGCTGCAAAGTCCCACCCAGAGAGCATAGAGCTTGGCCTGGGACACTGTGGACCAGCAATGGGTGCAGACGCTGGCCCTCAGCAGCTCACAGACGTCACCCCTGGGAGTTCTGCCAGGGCAGAACCGCTGCTTCCTGCAGGGGGCTTGAGGCTCTTCCTCAGACTCTGATTCTTGCAGCCTGTGCCGCCCACTCTTGGAGCTTCAGAGCTGTTTTTCAGCCTAGGGATGCTTTTGACCGGGCAGCAAGAATCCTCCACAGCCGGAAGGGGAGGCTGGGGTGCCGTGGCCGTGGGTGGCTGGAGCTCGGTTTAATAGCAGTTGGGGTGCTTTGATGCCTGAGCTTCCTGAGCCGACCACCTTAGCCTGGCCCTGCACTGACCTTCCGGGGACTTGGGCTTGTGGTTCGTGGGAAGGGAAAGGTGTTCGGACTGCCTGCCCCTGGGTGAGCGACTTGGGTGACTCAGCAGGGCTACCAAGAACAAGAGAAGAACAAAAGAGCTGCAGAATCTGGGATTGGGCGGAGAGAATTGTCAGCATTGGCACAAGTTCAGAGGTCAGGATGGAATATCCTGGTGCATACTTCCTTTGTTTTTGTTATTTTGGGGCCATACCCGGTGGTGCTCAGGGTTTAACTCCTGACTCTGACCTCAGGGATCACTCCTGGTGGGGCTTAGGAGACCCTACAGGGTCAGGGGATAAAACTCAGATCAGCCAGGTGCAAGGCAAGGCCCCCCCCTGCTGTATTATCACTCTCTCCTGGTTCACATTTCCATGCAGTTTTGGCTAATACAGGACCTTGGGCAAGTCACCTTACCCCTGTTTCAATTTTCTCATGTGTCAAAGGGGATGACAGTGGTACCTGCCCCTGGGGACTTTTGGAAAGAGGAGCTGTGTGCACACCGGGCTGACTTAGGGCGAGCAGCTCTCATGAAGGGCTCGGATCATCTGGCTGTGTTCGGAGTGGATATAGCCAGGCCCGGTGTCTGACATGTAGCTAATCAGGGAATGAAACACAGAATTAGACACAGGCATTAGACAAATCGGTGTAAAACAACAAATACTCAAAGGCAACAGAAACTGAGAACTGATTTTATTTATTTTATTTTATTTTATTTATTTTTTGCTTTATGGGTCACACCTGGCAATGCAGAGGGGTTACTCCTGGCTCTGCACTTAGGAATCACCCCTGGCGGTGCTCAGAGGATCATATGGGATGCTGGGAATCGAACCCGGGTCAGCCATGTGCAAGGCAAATGCCCTACCTGCTGTGCTATGGCTCCAGCCCCAAGAGAACTGATATTTAATATGAAGCATATCACTGTAGGAGCCATGGTGGGGTAGGGTGGGATGGGAAACCCTGGGATATGGTGGAGGGAAATTGGCACTGGGGGATGCTGTGGTGTTGGAATGATTTTTGTATAAAACCCTGCCATTATCAATATTATGAATCACGGTGTTTAAAATAAAACAAAATAAATAAAAAGCCAGGCACCAGAGAGATAGTACAAGGAGAGTTAAGGTGTTTGCCTTGTACGTGGCTGACCTGGATTTAATCCCTGGCACCACATGGGCCCCCCGAACCTCACTTGGTGTGAACCCCCTAAACACAGAAATGGGAATAGCTGCTAAGCACTAATAAGTGTTGCCCAGCCTCCTCAAATAAAAATAAAAATACCAGTGTAACATCCAATGAATATATAATGAAACTAGAACAGTGGTCATTAGGAAGTGGTTGTGGAGGATTCAACTTGCAGATCGCATTCTCCTTGAACTAAAATAGAGCTTCATTATTTTTTGTCATGAGATTATGGCAACAGCCTTTTCTACATTTTCCTTGTTTCTTTATTTCTCTTTTCTTTTTTAAATTGAAATATCATTGCATTATAACATATAGATTTTGAATGTGAATCATTGTGAATCAAGATACTGAAAAGTCTTTTGTGTTGTAAAGAAAAGAAAACAAAAATCTGGGGTGAAGGTTGGCTCTGGGATGTATTTTGGGGCCACCCATGTGGAACACATTGACACAGACACCTGTATGTGTTCTTGCTGTCTCTGCTAGACCAGGTTGCCTGTGGCCATGAGGGGCTAAGAAAGAAGGAAATGGGAGTATTTCTTGGGGGGAGAAGTTGGGTCACACCCAGCAGCGCTCAGGGATTTCTGCTGGTGGCGCTCAGGGGACCATATGTGGTCCCAGAAATTAAGCTGGGGTCAGACACAGGCAAGCAGACTCCCTACTCACTGTACTATCTCTTGGTTTTAAAAACAGGAGTTTTGGTGGCATTAGAACTGGTGTCAAAGGCTTTCGGAAGAGGATCTAGGATGACCGACGGCACCTGCCTCCCTCCCTGGGGTTCTCTCTCCTGTGTCTAGCCATCAGTGTTGGGAGAATGCAAGGGTAGTCTTGGAGGTCATCTTGGGGTCTCTGGGAAATGATGCTGTCCCCAGTTTTCTCGCAGGCCTGCTCTGACAGCCCCACAACTTGGAAAGAGGCTTGGGGAGGGTGTGATTCTGTGTTCCTTGCTCAGGAGGTATGGAGTACGGGTCCCCTGTTTGTTTAGTGACCATGATAGCACCAGTCCCTGGGGCAGCTAGGGGAATAATGATGTTCTGTGCAAGAGGGGAGAGAGAGACGTTGAGACTGCAGAGGGGCGGCGTCGATCCATGAAATTATTTCCAGACTGAGCTTGCTTTGAACAAGAAAGGGTTTGCTTCAATGCAGATAAGTGGGCATGCCCAGGGAAAGCCAGAGTTCTCTAGTTATGAGGTGGGGCAGGAGCAGAAGTAATACTTTTTATACTATTTAGACATGCATGTCTCAATTCACTTCTTTGTTTTTTATTGTTTGTTTTTGTTTTGAGTTGGGGCCACATTTGGCGGTATTCAGGGATTACTCCTGGTGGGGTACAGGGGATCAAATATTGAACCAGAGTCTACAACGTGCAATGCAGGGGCCTTTCTGTCATGAGTGTGCTAGAGAGTCAGGTATGCTTAAACACTTTTCATTCGTTGAGTAACAATGTACACAATTAATACCATCACTAAAATCATAAATATGTAAATAAGCACATCCAACTAAAAACATTCATAGAATTATTACAATATTCCAAATCATATCCTTATCTATAGCTGACTGAAGCCACAACCCAGGTTGTGGCTGGGTTGTGTGGCCTGTTTTAGGCTTCCAGTGAGCTTCGTAGTCTCAGCTCAGGATTGGCTGGTCCACCCAATGCTGAGTTGACAGAGAGACGAAGATCCTCAGAAGCACTGTCCCTCAGGTTGGAGACAAGTCAGAGTCCATCCCAATCTCTGGCGTGTTGGGGTCAAGAAGGAGATCCGAGGTTCATATCAGATTCCAAGTACATTGAAGACAGGGAGGAGATCCAGAGGTTCTATCCAAGTTTAAAAGGGGCTGTCAGAAACCTGTCATTTAAGGGTTCACTGACCAATCAACTTGGAGTGTTGCCAATTGAATTGGCCAGTCTGAGTTCAAGGTGGAAGTATCTGTCCCACATTGATAACAAGATATGTCAGGCCTGGGGTCCATGTCTGGCTATCAGTGGCCTTGCAAAAAATTTACTAGCTAACTATATCACACACAACATGAAAGAAGTTTATGAAATGATATAACTTTTTTTGGGGGTGAAGCAGAGCTTTAATAGAAAATAATTTACTGTTTTTCTCTATGGTTACTTGGTGGGGGCTCATATTTATTTATTTATTTTAAAAATTTTATTGAATCACTGTGAGAGAGTTACAAGCTTTCATGTTTGGGTTACAATCACACAATGATCAAACACCCATCCCTCCACCAGTGCACATTCCCCACCACCAATATCCCTGGTATAACCCCACCTTTCCCACCCTCCCCCTGCCTCCATGGCAGACAATATTTCCCATACTCTCTCTCTACTTTTGGGCATTATGGCTTGCAACACAGACACTGAGAGGTCATCATGTTTGGTCCATTATCTGCTTTCAGCACACATCTCCCATCCCTAATGATTCCTCCAGCCATCATTTTCTTAGTGATCCCTTCATCTGCCTTCTCCCCTCCTCTCATGAAGCAGTCTTCCAGCTATGGGGCAATCCTCCTGGCCCTTGTATCTACTGTCCTTGGGTGTCAGCCTCAAGTGATATTATTCTATACTCCACAAATGAGTGCAGTCCTGAAATGATATAACTTTTGTTTACACAGAATGGAGTGCCTTCTGTTTATAATAATTTCCCTGCTGTCCTATCTCTCTCTGGCCCATGAAGTTCACTTCACTGTGATTAAGACAAGAATGTAGTAACTCTTGTCCCTTTAAGCGAGACTGCACAGACTTTCCCCGGGAAAGCCTGTGTTTAGCGTGCTTATGGCTCTGTGTGGCTCCTGCTGCTCTCAGGGTGTGTGGCCTCTTTAGCCCCAGCACCAGGCCAGTGCTGGCCCTGGGCAGCATCCTCAGTGACACTCTTACACTTTTCACAGCCTGGTCCCAGGACGGCAGCTAACTCTGGCCTGTGTGTGCATGTGACACTGTGTGTGCATGTGGGTGTGTGCATATGTATGTATGCATATTTAATAGAGGCTCTTATTTTGTGGTGTAGGGGCCCCAAAAATCAAACTTCTTTGAAAGCTAACCACTCTTGTGTTATTAAGATTCACCCTGGGAATATTTAAGTGGCCTATATTAAGGATACAATCAAAGGAAGTGAGCACCGGGGAAGTGGCTGGACTCCCGTTGTGAAAATCAGCTGCGTGAAGCCCAGCTGCCCCTGCGTAGGCAGCATGCGTGGGCCGGAGAACACCCACCACTCCCTCATCATTTGAAGTCTCTTCCAGTTAGTAGCTCGTGCAATTAAAGCTGAAACAGGAACAAGATTTAGGTCGTTGGAATGGAAAAGGCAGAAGTTTATTATTTGCAGATGATAGGATTTTATACCCAATCTACAAAGAGAATCAAACAGAATGAGCCCCCGTGTATTTGGGGGGACTTCCCCTGTCATTTTCAGGGGATCTATGTACCAAACGTGCTCTGGGCCTCTAGGACCACACTCAGCAGTTCTGGGGAGGGCACTAGGTGCCTGAGCCTGAACTCTGGTCCCAGTGAACACTGGACACACCCCTGACTATGAGCCATCTCAGCATCCTTGTGCCCCTCAGTATCCTACTGTCCTTGGTTACGAGTTTCATGTTATGTTTTTAATTTTTTTTAAATATCCCACAAAGAGTTCAACCATTATCTTGTCTGTCCCTTTCCTTCTGACTCACTTCACTCAGCATGATACTCTGCATGGAAGAGCTCTTTAAAAACAATAACCTCCACCCCTCTCCCATTTCTTAAACACCCTGGTCTACAAAGTTGTTCATGATGATTTGTTACAGGAGTTCAATATTCCAACACAATCCCATCACCACTGTCACTTTCCCCCCACCACTGACTTCATTTCATCTCCCCAACCACTTCTCAAGCCTGCCCTGCCCCACAGTAATTTATTTTATATTGCTTGTTACCACTAAATGGCTAACAAGATGATCACAAAATATTTCTGTAAAAGAAAATTCGTGAAAATTCTTGTATCTCACCATGGGGACATTAAATTCTTGTCTGAAGGTTTCCTAAATCATTGTTGCAAATCAAGCCTTCTGTGTTAATGTTTTTGTTAGTCAAGATTCGTTGGCTTCTGCCTTACATCCCATCCCATCTGGTGTGCTACTACTGGGATGTCAGTGCTGTAGAGTTTGGAGGTGGCATGAGGCCATAAATGCGATTGCACACTTCAGAGAATCCAAAATTTTTGACTGGCCATTCCAGCAAAAGTGAAATATTTAACTCTAAGGCCTTGGCTTTCGGGTGTGGCAGCATCTCTTGGGGCTTTGAGCAGAAACTGGCCAGCCCTGCTCCAAGTATGCCCCAAAGGTCTCAGGCAGGAATGAGTGCCTGAGAAATTTTTGTGGCTAGGTGATCTCTTTCAAGATTTATTTATGAGAGAGAGAAGAATTCTTATTTTTTTTAAATTTTTAGAGTCACACCTGGCAATGCACAGGGGTTACTCCTGGATTTACACTCAGGAATTACCCCTGGTAGTGCTCAGGGGACCATATGGGATGCTGGGAATCGAACCCGGGTCAGCCGTGTGCAAGGCAAATGCCCTACCTGCTGTGCTATCTCTCCAGCCCTGAGAGAAGAGTTCTTTCTCTTTGGTGTCTGTGATAGGTCTTCCTGGAAAATGTTCTATTATTTCTTTTTTTTTTTTTAATTTTTGGACCACACTGGTGGTGCTCAGGGATGACTTCTAACTCTATGCTCAGGGATCGCTCCTGACAGGTCTCAGGGGACTATATATGGTGCCGAGGATTGAACCAGGGCTGGCCTGTGTACAAGACAAGCACCTTATCTGCTGTACTATTTCTCCAACCCAGAGTACTCTATTCTTTTTTCTTTTCCTTTTTTGGTGGTGACAGTGATCAAAATCAGGTCTTGTGCCTGCAAGTATGCATTTTTATTTATTTATTTTTATTTTTTAAACAAGAAGTTTATTTAAACAACAAAATGCTTTACTTGAAGGAACAACTACTTGGAAATCATTTCTTTTTATTTATCCCTCCCTACTTAAAGACAGATTGTCCTATAATATAGCGAGGCACAAAAACATTATAAAGTTGTCCTTGGTTTTACAATGATAAATGAAAAACATTAAAATTCTCTAAACAAGGTTTGCAGGAATTTTTATGTTGTTTGTTAAAAATTAAACATTGAGAACAAGATAACTTGCTGGTATATAAAGGTAAGAACTGAATGCAAACTAATGGAGAAAAGTTTTTACTTTCCACATTTTTTTATTAAAGCACCATGGTTTATAAAGTAAATAACTGAGTTTTAGACATACAAATTGCAGCACTGTTCCCATCACCAGTATCAACTTCCTTCCAGTAATGTTCTAGGTTCCCTCCCATATCCCCCCACCCCAAGCCCACCCTTCCCCCAGTCTGCCCTTTGACAGTCACCAGAAAGGGGTTCTTTATTTTTTTTTAAATTTATTTATTTTTAATTAGAGAATCACCGTGAGGGTACAGTTACAGATTTATACACTTTTGTGCTTATACTTCCCTCATACAAAGTTCGGGAACCCATCCCTTCACCAGTGCCCATTCTCCACCACCTGTAAACCCAGCGTCCCTCCCACCCTCCCCAATCCCATCTCCCCCCACCCCACCCTGCCACTGTGGCAGGGCATTCTCTTCTGTTCTCTCTCTCTAATTAGCTGTTGTGGTTTGCAATAAAGGTGTTGAGTGGCCGCTGTGCTTAGTCTCTAGCCCTCATTCAGCCCGCAACTCCCTTCCCCCACATGGCCTTCGACTACAATGTAGTTGGTGTTCGCTTCTCTGAGTTGCCCTTTCCCCGGAACGTGAGGCCAGCCTCGAAGCCATGGAGTCAACCTCCTGGTACTTATTTCTACAGTTCTTGGGTGTTAGTCTCCCACTCTGTTATTCTATATACCATAGATGAGTGCAATCTTCCTATGTCTGTCTCTCTCTTTCTGACTCATTTCACTCAGCATGAAACTTTTCATGCCCATCCACTTAACTACAAAATTCTTGACCTCCTTTTTTCTAACAGCTGCATAGTATTCCATTGTATAGATGTACCAAAGTTTCCTCAACCAGTCATCCGTTCTGGGGCATTCGGGTTTTTTCCAGATTCTGGCTATTGTAAACAGTGCTGCGATGAACATACATGTGCAGATGTTGTTTCGATTGTACTTTTTTGCCTCTCTGGGATATATTCCCAGCAGTGGTATTGCTGGGTCAAATGGGAATTCAATATCTAATTTTTTGAGAATCGTCCAAATTGTTTTCCAGAAGGGCTGAACCAGTCGGCATTCCCACCAGCAGTGAAGAAGGGTCCAGAAAGGGGTTCTTTAAACAGATTCAATATTTTTCCCTATTTGATGTTAATCAAAACCTACCCTAAGCATTAGTTGAAAAGTATGGCTGGAGCGATAGCACAGTGGGTAGGGAATTTGCCTTGCACACAGCCGACCCAGGTTTGATTCCACCATCCCTCTCGGAGAGCCCAGCAAGCTACCGAGAGTATCCCATCCACATGGCAGAGCCTGACAAGCTACCCATGGCATATTTGATATGCCCAAAACAGTAACAAGAAGTCTCACAATGGAGACATTACTGGTGCCCACTCAAGCAAATCGATGAACAATGGGATGATTGGTGCTACATGCTTGCACAGATACACCAGTTACTTTATGTACAATAGAGGAATGGGGAAGGGGAAAATAATAATAGAGAAAACTATTAGAGTAGTCATGACGTGGCGGAACAAACTGCAATTTCATCTTGGTCTGGGGAAAGTGAGTTCTGGAGTACAGTAGCAGGTTCCCTTTTCAGTAGACACCCTCCTCCCACCTGCCCATCCCAACCCCGTTTTCTGCTGGAACATGCCCGTTATATTTTCATCCTCCATCACCAATTGAGCAAGTGTGCCTGCTTCATGGAATGACTGCTCGTCCCATCAGAATTTGATCTGCTTCTTTAACAAGCCTCATTGTCTACTGGTTTCATAAGTGGCGTCTGTCTCTTCATCTTAAACTGCCCCATAGAATCAGGCTGACCTAACACCTTCAAATTGATACGATTCCTGTTCTCAGTCTTGACTGTTTCCTTGGGCTTTTTGTTGGCAAAGGCGAGTGAGTGCTGAAGTCTCTTCAACAGCTGCATTGCAAAAGAAGTACCAAGTCCACACCGACAAGCAGCACCAGGAGCAGCAGCAGAAGGTGGCAGCAGGGGTGGAGGAGGGAAAGACTGCAAGGATGCATTTTGCCATTGAGCCACATCCTTGGCTCCTATGTAACTTTTTTTTTCTTTTTGGGTCACACCTGGCAATGCACAGGGGTTATTCCTGGCTTTGCACTCAGAAATTACTCCTGGCGGTGCTCAGGAAACCATATGGGATGCTGGGAATGGAACCCGGGTCAGCCGCGGGCAAGGCAAACGCCCTCCCCGCTGTGCTATTGCTCCAGCCCCTCCTATGTAACTTTTCAAAGTATCCAACTTTTTTTTTTTGAGGGGGCCACACATGACAATGCACTGGGCTTACTCCCGGCTGCTCCTCACTCAGAGATCACTGTTGGGGGGCTAGGAGGACCATCTCCTGGGGGGCTGAGAGGACCATATGTGGTTCTGGGGATCGAACCGGGGCTGGCAGTGTGGAAGGTTAACACCCTACCTGATATACTATCTCTCTGGCTGGCATTTTTTTTTTAACATCTATATGCACTGCAGCAAATCTGTTGTCCAAGGAACAATTTAATTCAACTAAGGAAATATACAGGTAAAATGCAAAATGCACCTCAGCTCTTATTTACAAAAGCCAGAGTTTCTGCAAGTACTGACTTCTTCCCCTTAAGGAAAAACATTCTTTTTCCTTTTCCTTTCTTGTTTTTTTTACTTTGTTTTGGGATCACACTGGTGGTGCACAGGGCTTACTCTTGCTCTGTGCTCAGGAATCACTTTTGGCAGGGCTTGGGAAGCCGTAGGGTTGCGGGGTTCAAACCTGGGTCAGTCCTGTGCAAGGTTACCAAGGTTACCATCCTTACCAGATCTCCTCTTTCCTCTTTAGTTGAGGAGGGGTTTGGGCCATACCCTGCTGTATTCAGGGCTTGCTCCGGGCAAAGCAAGTGCTGTACCCACTGTACTATCTCTTTGGCCCTTATTTTTGGCCCTTCTGAAGGAAAAGACAAAACAAAACAAGAATGTGATACAGCTTTAAAAAAAAATTGGAGTTCTAGGGGCTGGAGCACAGCGAACAGGGCGTTTGCCTTGCACGTGGCCGACCTGGGTTTGATTCCCAGCATCCCATATGGTCCCCTGAGCACCGCCAGGAGTAATTCCTGAGTGCAAAGCCAGGAGTAACCCCTGAGCATCGCTGGGTGTGACCCAAATATAAAAAAAATGAAGTTCTGACTGGAGACATCATGCTTTGTGGACTGCTGTGAGGTGTGAATGGTTACTCAGGAAGGATGTAGCCCAAGTACTTTTGCATTATGATGTATTATAAAAGAGAACAGGATAGAAACTGCCATTGTCTCCAACATAAGGATGTTGGACTTCATGTGGAAATAAATCAGTCTCCAGTACATTGTCTTTTTCTAACATGCTTCCCCCCCCTTCAGTTACGATCCATCTCTTCTTATACTTTTAATCTTCTTTATCCGCCCCGGTCACACCCTGGATGAAAGTTTACTGACTTCCTGTACAATTTCTGCCCAGATCTTCCATCATCTTCAATCCTTCCGTCCTGTCAGAGTTGCCCTCAGGATTCTCTCTAAAGGAGTCCAGCTTTGCTGAGCGGATTACCGGGTTGCGTGCAGTGTCTGCCTTTGAAGCTCTCTCTTGGGCTTGCTGAGTCCATATGGAACTCATTTTCCTTCTGAAGCTTCACAGGTTGCCAACTGACACATTTGTTTCCAGAAGGGAGAGAAGCCCAGGCCAGGTGCTGTGGTAGGTCAGAGAATGTTGGCAATGCGAAGTGCTAAGTGCTAAGGGTGCTACTTTCCCTGTGAGCATCTGGGGGATCTGAGGGTGTCCTCAAGGAGGGAACTTAGTCCTCAATCAAAACTCAAGAGCTGATATGAACTCTGGAAGGAGATTCACCCTCTCTTCCCCTCCCCTCCCCTCCCCTTCCCTCCCTTCCCTTTCCTTTCCCTTCCCTTCCCTCCTCTCCCCTCCCCTCTTCTCCCCCCTCCCCTCTTCTCCTTTTTTCTCCCTTCCCCTCTAATCCTCTCCCCTCTTCTCCCTTTTTCTCCCCTCCCCTCCACTTTCCTCTTCTTCCCCTTCCCCTTCTCTCCCCTCCCCTCCTCTCCTCTCTTCTCTCGGATTCACAATTTTTACCATAAATTTATTTATTTGTTTATTGATTTATGTGTTTACTTGTCTGGCTGAGCTAGGGAAGTAGCACAGGTCTTAGGGTGCATAACTAGCAGGCACTCAACCCCAGTTCAATCTCTGGCACCACATGGCCCCTGATAGAATCTCTGGGTTTAAGCTTAAGGGTCCTGAGTATCACCTGGTGCAGTCCTGGTGGTCCCTTAACAGAAACACATCTTTTTATTTTCAGGTCTAGTAATATATATATATATATATAATTTTATTGAATCACCGTGAAATAGTTACAAGCTTTCATGTTTGGGTTACATTCTCATAATGATCAAACACCCATCCCTCCACCAGTGCACATTCCCCACCATTTCCCAGTATGCCCCCCTTTCCCATCCTCCCACTGCCTCCATGGCAGACAATATTCCTCATAATATCTCTCTACTTCTGGGCATTATGGTTTGCAATGCAGATACTGAGAGGTTATCATGTTTGGTCCTTTATCTACTTTTAGCACACATCTCCCATCCCGACTGATTCTTCCAACCCTCATTTTCTTAGTGATCCCTTCTCTATTCCATCTGCCTTCTCCCCTCCACTCATGAAGCAGTCTTCCAGCTATGGGGCAATCCTCCTGGCCCTTGTCTCTACTGGTACCTTGATACCTCGGGTATCAGCCTCATGTGATGTTATTCTATACTCCACAACTGAGGCAGCAGTACATCTTGGGGCCCTTGCACTGAATGCCAGCCCCACTTGGCTGGAGGTCTGAGCATTGCTTGAAAGCTCTCCCTCCTTATTTTTTTGTTTGTTTTTAGGTCACACCCAGCTGTGTTCAGGGCTTATTCCTGGCTCTGCACTCCGGGATCATTCCTGGTAGTGCTCAGGGGACCATATGGGGTGCAGAGGATTGAATCTAGACTGGCCACATGTAAGGCAAGCACCCTTCCTTCTATATTATATCTCTGGTCTCTTACCCCCAAATTTTTCCCTGAGAATGCCAACTGGTTCAGCATTTTTGGAAAACAATATGGATGCTTCTCAAAAAACTAGAAATTGAGCTCCCATTTGACCTGGAAATACCACTTTTAGGAATATATCCTGGAGATGCAAAACAATACAGTAGAAATGACATCTGCACTTGTATGTTTATTGCAGCACTATTTACAGCAACCAGAATCTGGATAAAACCCTAGTGCATAAGAATACATGACTGGTTAAAGAAACTTTGGTACATCTACACAGTGGAATACTATGTAGCTGTTAGGAAAGATAAAATCATAAAATTTGCATATAAGTGGATCGACATGGAGAGTATCATGTTAAGTGAAATGAATCAGAGAGAGTGGGACAGACATAGAATGACTGCACTCATTCGTGGAATATAAAGTAACACAATGGGAGGGGCTGGAGCGATAGCACAGTGGGTAGGGCATTTGTCTTGCACGTGGCTGACCTGGGTTCAATTCCCAGCATCCTATATGGTCCCCTGAGTACCTCCAGGAATAATTCCTGAGTGCTTGAGCCAGGAGTAACCCCTGTGCATCTCCAGGTGTGAAGCAAAATTAAAAAAAGTAACATAATGGGATACTGACACCCAAGGATAGTAGAGACAAGGGCCAGGAGGATGTTCCATGGCTTGGAAGCCGGCCTCACAGGCAGCTGGGATAGAGAAGGGACCACTAAGTAAATGATACTTGGAGAGCTTGCTCGGGATGGGAGAGGCATGCTGAAAGTAGACTATGGATCAAACATGATGGCCACTTAGTATCTGTATCGCAAACCATAGCACCCAAAAGGAGAGAGAGAGAGAGAGAGAGAGAGAGAGAGAGAGAGAGAGAGAGAGAGAGAGAGAGAGAGACAGAGAGAGAGAGACAGAGACAGAGACAGAGACAGAGACAGAGAGAGACAGAGAGAGAGAGACAGAGAGAGAGAGAGAAAGGGAATGTACATGTCATAGAGGCAGGGGGGCTGGGGGGAGGAGTGGGAGTGGTGGGAGGGATACTGTGAACATTGGTGGTGGAGAATGAGCACTGGTGGAAGGACGGATACTCGATCATTGTAAGGCTGAAATGTAATCACGAAAGTTTTAAGTCTGTAACTCTCACAGTGATTCATTAAAAAAAATTCTTAAAATAATTTTTCCCCCTGGGGCTGGAGTGATAGCACAGCGGGTAGAGCATTTGCCTTGCACGCGGCCAACCCGGGTTCGATTCCCAGCATCTCATATGGTCCCCTGAGCACTGCGAGGAGTAATTCCTGAGTGCAGAGCCAGGAGTAACCCCTGTGCATCGCCAGGTGTGACTCCAAAAAGCAAAAAAAATATATATATATAATTTTTTCCCCTTGGCAGAAAGCTACAGCATCGGGGATTGAGCTCAGGACTCCACTTTTGCCCTGGGTGCTTTCTAAATCATCTTCCGAGCCCACAAGAGATTCAAGTCTTTATCCCAGTGGTGTTCCCTTGGCGTGTGTTATAAACCTCAACAGCTCCTCCTGGAAACCCCTGGAAATGTGAGCAGAGGATGGTGGGTGCAGGCTCTCCTATTCATCAGCAACGGGGAAGTCAGGAGCTGCTATTTTTTGTCTCGAGATTGGGAGAGGGATTCATCTTTAAGTCACAGAGAGACAATAAAAAAATTCCTACAGCTGCACACATGCATGGGAAAATGACAAACACGTGAGGTGCTAAAGCAGAAAAATGCTCCCCGGAATCCAGCTGGCCCGAGGAAACCCTGCACACTTTCTAGAGCTGAAGTGAGGTGCTGCCTGGGACAGGTGTGTGGGCAGCTCAAGAGCTGCCAGAGGGTCAGAGTAGAAAGCATGGGAAACAAAAGATAATTTATAAAGACAGAGGGAATGCTTTTTCCCTCTAGGATCATAAAGGAGCCTTGAGACCACAATCAGGTCTCCAAATGATAGAACAAATTCAACTCCACAGACAAGTTGAATGGATAATGCAGTTTACCCTATCTCTATCTTTTGTCTAGATTTACTAATAGTTTAAATTTGCAATTACTGTGATCCTTTATTGTCTGTTTAGTTAATCATCACTCTTATTTCATAAGCACAGTAAGAAAGTGAGCAATAATTTTGACTTAAAAAGTGTATTTAGGGGCTGGAGCGATAGCACAGCGGGTAGGGCGTTTGCCTTGCATGTGGCCGACCCGGGTTCGAATACCAGCATTCCATATGGTCCCCTGAGCACCGCCAGGAGTAGTTCCTGAGTGCAAAGCCAGGAGTAACTCCTGTGCATCACCAGGTATGACCCAAAAAGCCAAAAAAAGTGTATTTAGGTCTCTGCAATGTCATTTTGATTATGAAACAAAGTATGATTGCTGGGATCATGGCGTGTGGCTCTGGGGTCTCAATTCATGACTGCATGGCAGGTGCTCTACCACTGTGTTATCTCGAGGCCCTCTTTTAAATATATTTTTGAGGTAACACGTAGTAGTGCTTAGGACCACTCATGGTCTGGGGATCACGTAGAGCTTGGATCAAACTTGTTATTCAAAGAGTATTATAGCACTGTTGTCCTGTTGTTCATCAATTTGCTCTAGCGGGCACCAGTAATGTCTCCACTGTGAGACTTGTTGTTACTGTTTTTGGCATTATAGCCATTTTAATTCATCTCTCTAGTCCTATAGCTATTTAAAAAATATATGGGATCCAGTAAAGATTCAAGAATTATATTTAGTTATGTTTTTAATATCATTTAGTATAGAAGAGTCACCTCTTCCTTCTAAAAATAACAGTTCTTTTTGGGAAGAGACTGGGCTTATTATCTTACAAAATGTACAGTTTCTATTTTTGGCTGATATTTTCTCATGATTACACTTAGAGAAGTAGTGTTGGTAAAAATACGACACAGGTGAGATTGTATGTGTTCTGTTTTTGGTGTCACCCTAGAAGGCATGTTACTAAGTGTGGTCACTCAGTGCCCAGCCTGCTGGGGAGGTTCCCCACCTTCCTCCATTTTCTCCTTTATGAGCGAGTTGTGTCATGGATGCTTTGAGTCTTTGTGAATACACTGCCTCCCTTATAATTTCAGTATGTGCTGTCTGAGTTTTGATAATTCCATCACAAAGTGTAAAACAGGCATTTTCTAATCTTATAGTTCTTTTCTATGGTGGGAGGGGGAGTCGACACCAGCTCAGAGCTTCAGGGATCACTCTCAGCAGAGCTGAGGAAATCATAGGGTGCTGAGAATTGAACCTGGGACTCTCATGTTCTCATGTGCAAAGTATGTGCTCAGCTTTTTGAACTATTACCCCAGCCCTCATTCCTTACAATGTATCAATTTTCTTTGCCACACAGAGCTGTGTTCAGGGTTTACTCCTGGCTCTGAGCTCAGAGATCACTTGTGGCAGGCTCATGGGACCAGATGGGGTCCCAGGAATTGAACCTGGGTTGACTGCATGCAAGACAAGTTCCCTATCAGCTATACTATTGTTCTGGCCCCCTACTTTAAACTTTTTTTTGGGGGGCCACATCTGGCCATGCTCAGGGGTTACTCCTGGCTCTGCACTCAGGAATCACTCCTGGCAGTGCTTGGGGGACCATATGGAATGTCGGGGATAGAACCCGGCATGTGCAAGGCAAACACCCTCCCTGCTGTTCTACAGCTCTGGCTCTCCTTCAAACTTTTTATTTTCTTTTTCTTTTTTTGCTTTTTGGGTCATACCTGGCGATGCACAGGGGTTACTCCTGGCTCTGCACTCAGGAATTACCCCTGGCCGTGCTCAGGGGACCATATGGGATGCTGGGATTTGAACCCGGGTCAGCTGTGTGCAAGGCAAACGCCCTACCCGCTGTGCTATCTCTCCAGCCCCCTCTCCTTCAAACTTTTAAAAAGAAAATTATTATAGGGGCCACAACTGCTGGTGCTAGGGTGGAGGGCAGGTAGGGACTCAAATTTAGAACTGAGAACATGTTAGGCAGGTGCTCTACCACTTGAGCAATCTCTCCAGCCCCTAATCATTCTCTTTATATTTTAATATAGTTGACATTCTTCTATGAGGGAAAGTCTCTATTCCTTCCTCTTTTAAGTTCTGTCATTTTTCATAGACCATTGTGAAGGGATTGGTGTTGGATAAATATATGCCTGAAACTCAATCATAAATATCTTTGTAATCTTGTAATTCATAGGGATTCAATAAAAAATTAAAATCATCATCATTTCCATACTCTATTTGCTGCCCAGGTTGTTCCAAATTTGAGCAGCAGAAACCTTCCAAGGTGATTCCCAAAACATAGCATGTTTCCTGGGGCTGGAGCAATAGCACAGTGGGTAGGGCGTTTGCCTTGCAAGTGGCCGACCCGAATTCGATTCCCAGCATCCCATATGGTCCCCCAAGCACCACCAGGATTCCTGAGTGCAGAGCCAGGAGTGAGAATCGCTGGGTGTGACCCAAAAAGCAAAAATAATAACAACAACAACAACAAAGCATAGCACGTTTCCTAATTAGTCTTTCAGTACTTCCTTGATAAATGATCTAACAAAACATCCCAGGCCCATTATATTTCCTTCACCCCAGGGCCCTGGAATCAGGATTTTATTACTTATGGGGAATGCCATCTCTCATGCAGTACTTGTACTAGATTTGCTTGTTACTACTGGGATACATTTTTCTATTGAAATAAAATCAAATTCTAAATTTTTTTGTTTGTTTTGGGCTACACTTGCTGGTGCTTGGAGGATATTCCTGACTGCACTCATGAATCACTCCTGAAGGGCTTGGGGGACCATAAGGAGTGCTGCGGATTAACCCGGGTTGGCATCATACAGGGCAAATGCCCTACCCACTGTACTATATCTTTGGCCCTCAACTTCTTAATTTCAATTTATAATTGGATCTTACAAGTGGTGTTAATCAGGCCAGAGTTTCAATGCTTAGACCCTGTGGTGCTTGGGATTCCCTCTCCGCTCTGGCATACTGGGGACTTCCAGTCACACCTGGTAGTGCTCCAGAAACCATGGGGTCAGGTAGTGCTCCAGGAACCTGTGGGGCCAGGCATGTGCTCTAACTGTTATACGGTTTCCCAGTCCCTGTGTTGTGGTCTTGCTTTTATGGTTTAGTTTTTTTCCTAGGTGAAAGAGTCTGCAGTTAATGCTTAAAACAATAACTACAGATCCAATCTTTCTTTTGTGATCTTTCACCATGGATAAAATAAAAATAGGGCCATGATAATATATCACTGTATCACTGTGATCTCGTTGTTCATTGATTTGCTCCAGTGGGTACCAGTAACGTCTCCATTAATTCCTGTCATGTTCTAGTGTAGCCTGATGGTGTACTGAGGGCAGGATCAGGGAATGAGGACCATCCTTGTTACTCTTTTTGGCATATCAAATACACCACGTGTAGCTTGCCAGGCTCTGCTGTGAGAGTGGGATACTCTCGGTAGCTTACTGGGCTCTCTGAGAGGGACGGAGGCTTTGGGGGCGGCCTCTAATATGTAGCACTGTAGCACTGTCATCCCATTGCTCATTGATTTGCTCAAGTGGGCACCAGTAACGTCTTCATTGTGAGACTTGTTGTTACTGTTTTTGACATATCAAATATAGCTTGCCAGGCTCTGCCATGCGGGAGGGATACTCTCGGTAGCTTGCTGGGCTCTCCGAGAGGGATGGAGAGTAGAACTCGGGTCGGCCACGTGCAAAGGCAAACGCCTACCCACTGTGCTATCATTCTGCCGGCCTATAATATAGTTACCAGTGTTTTATTTTTATATTATTTTATAACCAAAATTTTTTAGGGGGCACTGGTGGTCCCTGGGAGCACCATGAGATGCTGATGATTGAACTCGGGGTTAGGTAGTATAAAGCATCTTTGTAGTCCTTAATAAAAAAAAATTTAGGGCATCAACTATTATACACTAATATTAGATTTGGTTCTATACTATATTTGCTGTCACCAATAAATAATTTGATCATCAGTTTCGTGAAAGGTATTGTTTTAAACATGTGGAGGATGGAAGTTTAAATTAGGAGCCTGTTCACCAGTGCTGGATAGCCAGCGACAAAGACAGGACCTGCATGCAAAGAACTTCCTCAGGAAACATTTAGTAAGTTTTCTGCACCAGACGGAGATGGAAAAAGTCCTCTGGTTGAGGGAGCTAGTTTTTTGTTTGTTTATTTGGGAAGCAACACTTGAAATGACGTATTATTATGTGAGGCCTAGGTGGCATCTTTTGTGGCAAAAGTACAGCATTAGGAAATTCAGCATGCTGATGAGTTTGGCTAGAACTGAGATTACTGTAGGAGAGAAGTGGGAAGAGGGCCTGGGAGAAGACTGAGGGAAGGCTGGGCTTTATTGCCAAGGTTTGGAGGCTTATATTTAACCCTCAACCAAAACAGATTCAGATGGGCAATGCAATAAGTGGGCACACAATTTCATTTCATTTTATGGTTGTGTGGTTGTGATTTTTAAGCAGTGACACATGGTGACAGTTTAAGATAATTATTCTTGCCAAAACTTTGAGAACCTTCAGCTGTGAACTTGTTTTTGGCTTTTCTTTTTTTTCTTTTTCCTTCGTTTGTTCGTTCCTTCCTTTCTTCCTTTTTTCCTCCCTGCCTCCCTTCCTTCCTCTCTATCCCCTTCCCTCTGTTTCTTTCTCACTTGGCAGTGCTCAGGGCTCACTCCTGGCTCTGTGCTCAGGAATTACTCCTGGTGGTGTTTGAGAGATTAGATGTGGTACTAAGTATTGAATGGATCAGCTGTATGCAAAGCAAAAACCTGAGCCCCTGCACAATTTTTTTCCAGCTCTATTTTTTAATTGAATCACTATGAGATAGTTACAAAGCTTTCATGTTTGAATTTCAGTCATGCAATGATCGAACACCATCCCTCCACCAGTGCACATTCTCCACCACCAATGTCCCCAGTATTAACCCCCACCCCTTTCCAGTCCTTCTCCTGCCTCTATGGCAGACAATTTTCCCCATACTTTCTCTCTACTTTTGGGCATTATGGTTTGCAATATAGATACTGAGAGACTATCATGCTTGATCCTTTATATACTTTCAGCATACACATCTCCTATCCCAAATGATTCCTCCAACCATCATTGACTTAGCGATCCCCTCTCTATTCCAGCTGCCTTCTCCCCCAGCTCATGAGACTCCAGCTCAATTTCTGACTTTCCTGACACATGGCAGTATCACTCCCCATGATACTGAGGAATTATCAGCCTCTACAGAGGTTGTTCTGTGGAACATCAGGACTGGGCATGGGAGCCCATGGTCAAATAAATGTGTGACTCAGTGCAATGTGTATTTCACATAGTATCTTCTAAACCAGAGCTGCGCATAGAGTATATGCAGAGTACATACAGAATATATGTAAAAAAATATGCAGTTGCATGCAGCGTATACCCCCTCTAGTCCTTTCTTTGAGCCATCTCCAAACTCTCCTTCCAGTGGGGGAGCCATATTTTAAAACCAAAGTATTTTGACCCTTTTCTGTGTAACTAGATGAATGAATCCAGTTCAGCATACAGATTCTGTCATCTATAGGCAAAACATTATATGTACAAGTTGACCAAAAAACCCGCTCCTTAACCTCAATCTTGAATTTGAAGGGTTCCCCCCTGCCCTGCCCAGGCACATTGTGGAATTCCAGGATAGTCAGATATATCTAGTATTTAAATTAGGAAAGTATAAACATGGTTTGAAATAAAAGTGAAATACTGGCCGGCCCACTGGGTCCAAGTGCAGCATAATTGATGGCAGTTTGGGGTTTACTAAATGAAAGGACAAAGAAATAGAATTGGTGAGTCTGTGGTTGCTGAGATTTGGTTTCTTTCTCTCTTCCTTTTTTTTTCTTTGCTTTTTTTGGTCACACCCAGCAAAGCACAGGGGTTACTCCTGGCTCATGCACTCAGGAATTACTCCTGGCGGTGCTCAGGGGACCATATGGGATGCTGGGAATCGAACGCGGGTTGGCAGTGTGCAAGACAAATGCCCTACCCGCTGTGCTATCGCTCCAGCCCCTCTCTTCCAGTTTTGGACCAGACCGTCCTGAATCTGTGCTCAGGGATCACTTCTGGCAGGGAGGGGTCCGGGGAACCATTTGTGGGCCCTGGGATAGAACCTGGGTCGTGGTCCTCTGGGTGCCAGCAAGAGCCTTACCTGCTGTTTTCGCTCTCCCCTTCACTACTTTTCTTGTCCATCTCCCAAATCCTGCAGGATGCTGTCACCCAGATGAATTAAGACGTTGTGACTCGCGGATTTAGGGGCTGTGCTGAGCAAGGCAGAGTCACAGAGGTGACCTGGAGGCGAGGGGCTGGCGCGCCGAGGCCGGCTGCGCACCACCCTCCCGCTGCAATCAGGTCCTCTGATCACTGGATGATGAGAGTCAGCTTCTGAGAGATCCCTCAGATTCCTCCCTGGACTTCAGTAATCCCCAGCTGTCCGGCCTTCTGAATAACACACAGTGGTGGCTTTGAGGGGGCGACTGTGCCAGATGCGCTGGAACCAGCAGCACTGTGAGGTGTGCAAGCACCGCATCTGCAGAGGAGCAGGGCGTCTGCGCGCGCTCCCACGGCCCCTCGATGCTAACCCATTTGACTTTGGGTGACTTTGGGTCCTCGATGGGAGGCAGTAGGTTCGGGTCCTGCCGCGGCGTGGCCGGAGATGGCCGTGGGGCGCAATTTCGCTGCGGCCCGCTGGGTCGCACTGTGGCCCTATGAATGCGCGCTGGGTCGCGCCGGGGCGCTGGGGGAGCGGCACTGGGTCCAGCCGGGGCGAAGCTGCAGCGGCCCCCCGTCGGCGTCTGGAGGGGGAGCGGTGTGTGCTCAACACTGAGCTTTTCCAAAACCTCGGCAAAAAAATCTGCAGCACATGCAGCGAGTGTAGCCAGCAGACCCTCCCCTTCCCCCAAAAGGGAGCGGGTTGTGGGGAGTTGGAAACCTGGGACAGCACCAAAAAGTTTCCAAGAATCTGGGAGCGGGTGGTCCTCTCCCTCCGGAGGCCGTGTTTGAATCGCCCTGTGGTGTGGAAGGTGCTATTCTTAAGCCTGCGTTGTGTTGCTTTAATTTTCTATCTACACAACATGCATGCTTATTATATATATATATATACACACACACACACACACACACATATATATATATTTATGGTTGGCTTTCTTCCCTCCACTGTTAACTTTTTGCTCATTGGTTGGGTGGACTGGAATGGCCACCCTCCTGTCATCGAAGCCCAAAGTCACATGGGTCCCCTTGACACCCCACCTTTTCTAACCTTCCCTAAGGATCTTCCTTAATTTGGGCAAATAATTAACAATCATCTAATTTTACTTTATTTTTAAATTTTAATTTAAAATAAATTTATTTATTGAATCACTGTGAGAACAGTTACAAAGATTTTGGGTTTAAGTCTCGGTCATACAATGATGAAACACCTGTCCCTTCACTAGTACATATTTTCCACCACCCAAAACCCCAGTATATCCCCCATCCCACACCCTCCCCCTACTGTGTGGCAGATGATTTCCACATTACTCTCTTTCTACTTTGATTACATTTAATATTTTGACACCAGACCCACCATTATTATTTGGGACTTTCCCCCAACACCCAGACCTGCCGAAAAGGCAACATTAGATAATTTGTTTTCTATTGCTGATTATGAATAGCATATTATGTTGTGCGGTGGCTATTGCAGCTGCACGGTTTTGGAATCCTGAAATTTTAATAATTAAATCTGGAGGGATTTCTGCCAAAAGCTACTGGGTTCTGAGATTCGTTCGTGTGTCTCTGGGATCATGGCCATTAAGCAGCTTAATCAGTAGCTGGAGGGGCCGTTTGTGGGTGGCAATGATCATCTAATTTTAAAAGCAAAAAAATGACAAACACATATGGCAAAACTTAAAATGGGAATCTTTCTATTTGTGAAAAATTCCTTATTTTTATATGGTGCCCAAACCAGCCAGTTCCTTTTCAGAAGTATCACTCTGTGTGTGTGTGTGTGTGTGTGTGTGTGTGTGTGTGTGTGTGTGTGTGTGTGTGTGTGTGTGTTTGCTGAGGGTGGACTCTGGGCCACATACTGGCGAGGCCTAAGCTCTGCCACTGAAATCCATCCACACTTCCTCCTAATATGGTTTCTCTTCTTTTGGGGGCTCCTGAGCAGTTCTCAGGATGCCTGGAGCCCCCCCTCCAGTACATATTTAGCCAGCTGGGCCCTGTGGTGTTGTGATGACTCCAACCACAGCTCAGGGGTCTTCAGGGCTGCATCTGGTGGTGTTGGGGAGACCATGTGTGCTGGGATGTCACTGGAGTCAGTAGCGTGTGAGGGGTGTGCACCTTAACACTTGGACCCTCGAGCTATGTCTCCAGCTTCTTTCTCTTCCTTCCTTCCTCCCTCCCTTTCTCCCTCCTTCCTTCCTCCCTCCCTCCCTCCCTCCCTCCCTCCCTCCCTCCCTCCCTCCCTTCCTTCCTTCCTTCCTTCCTTCCTTCCTTCCTTCCTTCCTTCCTTCCTTCCTTCCTTCCTTCCTTCCTTCCTTCCTTCCTCCCTTTCTCCCTCCTTCCTTCCCTCCCTCCCTTCCTCCCTCCCTCCCTCCCTCCCTTCCTTCCTTCCTTCCTTCCTTCCTTCCTTCCTTCCTTCCTTCCTTCCTTCCTTCCTTCCTTCCTTCCTTCCTTCCTTCCCTTCCTCCCTCCCTCCCCCTCCTTCCTTCCTTCCTTCCTTCCTTCCTTCCTTCCTTCCTTCCTTCCTTCCTTCCTTCCTTCCTTCCTTCCTTCCTTCCTTCCTTCCTTCATTTTTTTCTTTCATTCTTTCTTCTCCTTCTCCTCCTCTTCCCCTTCTTCTGCCACATCTGGCTGTTCTCAGAGCTTATTCCTGGCACTGTGCTCAGGGATTGCTCCTGGTAGGGTTCTGGGGACCATATGTGGTACTGGGGATCAAACCCAGGTTGAATGTGTACAAGGCAAGCACTGTGACAGATCTACTATATTTACAGCCCTTCTGGCCCATTATTTTGATTTCTTCCTGATCACAAGTATATAAATATATTCCTTTATATGCAACCCCCCAATATTCTCTGTTCCTTGTTACCCCTTCCCCAATAAATGTTAGAGGTGGCCTTATTTCAGGTGACTCTCTGGCATTTTTTCTTAGAATAATATCCTGGTTCTCTATGAAGCAGCAGACCACAATTATTTAGTCAGTCTCCAATGAAGGATATCAGGTTGTTTTCTGTCTTTGTTTCTGTAGTAAATGTAACTCTCTGTGTGTTTTAAGCTCTATGTGCAGATACATCTATAGGATACAGTTCCTAGGAATAGAATTGTCTCACTGAAGATTTGGTTTTCCATCAAATAGGTCTTGTCAATTAGACATAATATCAAATTATACTAAGGCTGTACCGTGTTCTCCACCTTCTCAACACTGGGGCTTACTGACTTTTTAAGCATATCTTCCGTGGTGAAAGGAAAAAGTAGTGTGTTATTCTAAAAATTTTCATCTTTTGAATTCTGAATGAGGTTTATTCTTTTTCTCTTTGAATTCTACAGGTAGATGATTCATGTTCTTTATTCATTTTAAAGGTGGATTTTTATTACAAAACATTACCTCAAGAGAGGGGTGGTAGGATGCTGCCAAAGGTCAACCTGTACCTGCGGGGAGAGTGCATCAGCAGCCTGATGGTGTCTTCACGCTTCCTGACATCCCCAAATTGCTGCTGTGCCTTTGGACAGACCCCAACAACTTGGGGCCAAGCTTACCAAAAATTAAACTGTCAAAAGTTAGATATGTGGGAGCTATGCTCACAAACCACCTCCGGCTCAGCTATACAAGCTCATTTGTTGGCCTTATTTCAGACCCATAGATAAATCTCAGAGACCAAAATCCACAGTTAATCTTGGACCTGTGCATGGCTGAACAACTGGGGTATATTGGAGTGGGGGGCAGGTTGGCCTGTACCTGCCCAAACAGAGCTCCCAGCAGCCACTTGCTTCCACAATCCAAAATCGCCTCCATACATCTGGCCTGACTCCACTGTCTCAGGACAGACCTCACCAAGATATAGCACTGTAGCAACTGTAGCACTGTCGTCCTGTTGTCCAATGATTTGCTTGAGTGGGGTTGTGAGACTTGTTGTTACTGTTTTTGGCATATCAAATATGCCACGGGTAGCTTGCCAGGCTCTAGCATGAGGGCGGGATACTCTTGGTAGCTTGCCCGGCTCTCTGAGAGAGATGGAGTAATTGAGCCTGGGTCGGCCGCGTGCAAGGCAAACATCCTACCTGCTGTGTTATCGCCCCAGGTATCCAGGTTTTGTGACTTAAATCTCCAGACTTTCATGGAGTTGGGGTGGGCTACCTCCCTCCACTTCCCAATACACGTGGAAGCACTGGCAGTCACCCCCATGAACCAACTCCAGCGCCACCCTGTAAACTCTATTACTGGGCTTGCTTCAGAGACCCATAAGTAAACCTCGAAAGAGATCAAAAGAGAGAGACACAACAGTGAGTCCTGGAAGACACCACAGAACCAGAGATCTCTCCTCTCCCCACACTGAAACAATTTCACTAAGTTACCCCAGATGGAGCAGGTGCAGTCTTCCCGCCTGCTCCGAATGGAATGCCGGTGACCAAGAGTTTCCACAAGCAAGGCCCAGGTATGCGGGTTCCAGGATTAAATCTCCATGCCACATGGTGGTAGAGGCACCAGGGCTGTCTCTCCCTGGCTCCCCACCCACTCATCAGCTTGGCTGTCAGCCCACAATGTGCCTCTGGGAGCCATCTTAGCGCACCAACAGCCCTGGTCCAGAGATGCCCAATTGAATTTTCAAATGGATTAGTGCCCTACAGAAATGTCTCTGGAACCCAACCATTTACAATCTAAGATTCCATATGTGCATGGCCGCAGCACTCAAAATTTTCCAAATGAGCAATGGACAATAAATGATCTAGCATCTGCCCCCGGCAGGCAGGCTTGAATGGTGGTGGGAAAATTCGAGCAAAACATAATGCCCAAAAGTAGAGAAAGAGTATTGGGGAAATTGCCTGCCATGGAGGCAGGGTGAAGACTGGGATGGCAAGGGCATATACTGGGGACACTAGTGGTGGAGAGTGTGCACTGGTGGAGGGATGGGTGTTCAATCATTGTATGGCTGAATCTCGAACATGAAAACTTTTTTTAAAAAGAAAATTTATTAGTGAATCACAGTGAGGTACAGTGTCAGACTTACAACTTTTCATGCTTGTGTTTCAGTCATACAATGCTCGAGTACCCATCCCTCCACCAGTGCCCATTCTCCACCACCGATGACCCCAGTATCCCTCCCACCCCCCACCCCCCACCCCATCCCATCCCCCCAACCCACCCTGCCTCTGTGGCAGGGCATTTCCTTTTGTTCTCTCTCTCCTTTTGGGTGTTGTGGTTTGCAATAGAGGTATTGAGTGGCTGTCGTGTTTGATCTATAGTCTACTTTCACTGAGCATCTCCCATCCCCAGCGGGTTCTTGAGCCACACTTTACCTGGTGTTCCCTTCTCTCTGTGCTCCCTTTTCCTCCAGCATGTGAGGCCAGCTTCTTGGGTGCTAGTCTCCCATAATAGTGTTAAGCCCTGATGCTCTCTTTTTTTCTTTTTGGGTCACACCTGGTGATGCACAGGGGGTTACTCCTGACTCTGCACTCAGGAATTACTCCTGGTGGTGCTCAGGGGACCATATGGGATGCTAGGAATAGAACTTGGGTCAGCCACGTGCAAGCCATGCACTACCCGCTGTGCTATTCCTTCAGCCCCTCAAACATGAAAGCTTTGAACTGTATCTCATAGTGATTAAAAGAAAGATTCCATTGCTGGTTTTTAAAAACAAAGAAATAAAGAGAGGACACTAAGAGATGGAGACACATCCCCTGTTGATGGATAGGGAGGATTAACATTGTCAAAATTGCAATGCTTCCCAAAGCACTATACAGATTTAATGCGGTTTCTATAAGGATACACATGACATTTTGAAAATAAATAGACAAAACACTCCTGAAATTTATATAGAACAATAAACCTCCATGAATAACTAAAGCAATCCTTGGGAAAAAGAAGATGGGTGGCCTCACCTTCCCCAACTTCAAACTGTACTACAAAGCAGTAGTAATTAAAACAGCATGGTATTGGACTAGAAACAGACCCACAGACCAATGAAACAGTTGAATATTCTGTCACATACTCTCAAATATATGATCACTTAATCCTTGATAATGGAGCAAGAAATGTAAAGTGAAACAAGGAAAACCACTTCAACAAGTGGTGCTGGAGAAACTGGACAGTTAATTGCAAAAAAATGAACTCTGACCTCTGTCTAATACCAGGCACAAAAGTCAGATCAAAGTGGATTAAAGACCTCAATATCAGACCTGAATCCATAAGGTACGTGAAGGACAATGTAGGCAGAACCCTTCATGACATTGAAGCTAAAAGCATATAAGGATGAAACACCATTGACCAAGCAAGTGGAAACAAACATAAACAAATGCGACTGCATTAAACTAAGAAACATCTGCACTGCAAAAGAAACAGTGACCAAAATACAAAGAGAGCCCATGGAATGGGAAAGAATATTTACCCAATACCCATCAGATAAGGGGTTAATATACAGGATATACAAGACACTAGTAGAATTGTACAAGAAATAATTCTCCAAATCCATTAAAAAATGGGGCAAAGAAATGAACAGAAGCTTCCTCAAAAAAGAAATAGAGGGGCTGGAGTGATAGCACAGCGGGTAGGGCATTTGCCTTGCACGAGGCCGACCCGGGTTTGAATCCCAGCATCCCATATGGTCCCTTGAGCACCGCCAAGGATAATTCCTGAGTGCATGAGCCAGGAATGACTCCTGCGCATTGTCAAGTGTGACCCAAAAAGCAAAAAAAAAAAAAAAAAAAAAAAAGAAATAGAAATGGCCAAAAGGCACATGAGAAAATGCTTATATTCCTAATCATTGGGGAGATGCAAATCAAAACAACAAGATATCATCTCACACCACAGAAACTGGCACACATCAAAAAAGAACATGAACAACCAGTGCTGGTGCAGATGTGGGGAGAAAGGGACCCTCTTTCATTGTTGGTGGGAATGCCAACTGGTCCAGCCTTTCTGGAAAACAATATGGGCATCTCTCAAAAAACTAGAAATTAAGCTTCCATATGACCCAGCAATACCACTTCTGGGAATATATCCTGGGAGTGCAACAAAGCACAGTAGACATGGAATGTTCATTGTATGTTCATTGCAGCACAATAGCCAAAATCTGGAAACAACCCAAGTGCCTGAGAACAGACGACTGATTAAAGAAACTTTGGTACATCTACAAAATGTAATATTATACAGCTGTTAAGAGAGATAAAGTCATAAAGTTTGTTTTTAAGTGGATGGTATCATGCTAAGTGAAATGAGTCAGAAAGAGAGGAACAGACATAGAATGACTGCACTCATTTGTGGAATATAAAATAGCATAATATGAGACTAACACCCGAGGGCAGTAGAGATGGGGCCAGGAAGATTGCTCCAAGGTTGGAAGCCTGCCTTATGAGCTGAAGGGGAAGGCAGCTGGGATAGAGAAGGGATCACTAAGTCAATGATGGTTGGAGGGATCGCTCAGGATGGGAGATGTGTGCAGAAGTAGACAAAGGACCAAACATGATGCCCTCTCATTATCTGTATTGCAAACCATAACACCCATAAGTAGAGAAAGAAAGAAGGAAATTATCTGTCATAGAGTCAGGGGGCGGGGTGGACAGCGAGGGGGGCTTTAGTGGTAGAAAATATGCACTGGTGGAAGGATGTGTGTTCAATTATTGTATGAATGAAACTCAAACATGAACACTTAGTGTAGCTCACAGTGATTCAATTAAAAAAATGGATTTTTGGACTTTTGATGGATTGTAAATGTTTAATTATTAAATAAATTAGACATGTGCTTATCATGTCTTAATCTTTTGATTTTATTGACGGTATTTATCACTCATACATTTTAATATTTCTAGCATTGGGTCTATGAGACTTATGTAGGAACTGCTAGGTTTTCTGTTATTATTATTTTTTTTTTAGAGAGGACTTCCTGACCTAAATGTTAGAACCAAATGCATCCTGTTTTCACTTGGGTAGACTCGCCAACCAGACCCATGGAATAGGAAGAACTTATTGTGTGTTAGAACGGAAGGGAATTATTTTTTTTTCAATGGGGAAAAATATATTTTTGAAATCAAGCAAGCAACTAATGTTTAAAAGATTAACATTTATCCCCTATTTATAAAGATTATATGTTCTTTTTATAGGAAAACTAGAACTGTATAATGAGATAAAGAAAATAAGTCATCTATAATTCTGACATGAATAATGATCTACATATGTTCTGTATATTTATAATGTTTGTATTTTATAACTTACTAAAAATATAGTACTGTTTGAGAGAAGTTTTTCAGCATGGTAAATATTCTTCTAAATGAGATTTTTATTTGTTAAATAATGTTTTTCTTGGGGATGGAGTGATAGTACAGCAGATAGGGTGTTTGCCTTGCACATGGCCAACCAGGGTTCAATTCCCAGCATCTCATATGGTTCCCTGAGCACTGCTAGGAGTAATTCCTGAGTGCAGAGCCAGGAATAACCCCTGATGTGACCCAAAAATTTAAAAAAAATGTTTTTTTTTTTTTTAGTAAATAACACAATGTGCTTAGCCAATCTTATTCGTAGAATATTCAGGAATTTAAAAATTTTTCCCTTGGGTCAAACAAGTAGTAGTAATATACATCTCTTTATTTCTAGTTATCTAAATAAAAATTATATTTTGGGCACCATGGCCTGGAGTGATAGCACAGCGGCAGGGCGTTGGCCTTACACGCGGCCAACCCAGGCTCGATTCCTCTGCCCCTCTCAGAGAGCCCGGCAAGCTATCGAGAGTATCTTGTCCACACGGCAGAGCCTGGCAAGCTACCCATGGCGTATTCAATATGCCAAAACAGTAACAAGTCTCAAAATGGAGATGTTACTGGTGCCTGCTCGAGCAAATCGATGAACAACGGGATGACAGTGACAGTGACAGTGATTTTGGGCACCACAGCAGAGCCTGACAAGCTACCTGTGCTGTATTCGACATGCCAAAAGCAGTAACAAAAAGTCTCACAATGGAGGCATTACTGGTGCCCGCTCGAGCAAATCACGACAGTGCTACATACAGTGCTATTTTGGGCACCGTGGTATACAATACTCTTAATGATAGGGTTTCAGGCTTAATACACTCCTACACACACTTCACCCAAGACCCAGAGTTCCCCTCATCCTGTTTCCCCAGTCCCACTTGCTCCCACCATAGTAAGCTTCCCACTGAAGACCAGTTCTCAGTTTCTGTTGCCTTTGAGCATTTGTTATACCTCCCCACCCCCACGATTTCTTTATATTCTACATATAAGAAAGACAATTCTGTGTTTGTCCCTTTTTTGTTTGTTTGTTTTTGCTTGTGGTCCATACCCACAGCATAATACTCAGGGATTACTCTGGCTTTGCACTCAGGATTGCTGATAGCGGTTCTTGGGGGACCAAATAGGATACTGAATATCAAACCTGAGTCAGCTGTGTGCAAGGCAAATATCCTACTTGCTGTACTGTAGCTCCAACTCCTTTGTCTATCCCTTCTGACCATTCAGCATGATACTCTCCAGATCCATGTAGTAGTAAATTACATGATTTTATCTTTTCTTTTTTTCTTTCTTTCTTTCTTTTTTTTTTTTTTTGCCTTTTGGGTCACACCCAGCGATGCTCTGGAGTCATTCCTGGCTCTGCACTCAGGAATTACCCCTGGCCGTGCTCAGGGGACCACATGGGATGCTGGATATTGAACCCGGGTCGGCCATGTGCAAAGTAAACGCCCTACCTGCTGTGCTAACACTCCAGCCCCATCATCTTTTCTTATAGCTAAGTAGTATCACATTGTACACACACACACACACACACACACACACACACAATAGTTTATCCAGCCATCTGTTCTTGGACATTTGGGTTGTTTCCAGGTTTTGGCCATTGTGAATTGTGCTGCAACAAACGAGGAGTGCAAATGTCTTTTCTGAACTGAGTTTTGGGGCCCTTGGGGTAGATGCCTAGAAGTAGAATTGTTGGGTTATATTGGAAGTTGCATTCCTAGATTTTAAAGAGTTGTCCATATTGTTTTGCCAAAGGGCTGGACAGCTCACCATTCCCACCAGCAGTGAACGAGGGTCCTCCTTTCCCCACATGCACATCAACACTGGTTATTTTTGTTCTTTCTGATGTGTGCCAGTGTGACATGATATATAATTATTGCTTTGATTTGCATTTCCCTGAAAATTAGCAACGCAGGATACTTTCTCAAATGCCTTTTGGCCATTTGTATGTCTTCTTGAGGAAATTTATATTCATCTCTTCACTCCATTTTTTTTGTTGTTTTGCTTTTGGGGTCATTCCCAGAAAAGCTCAGGGGTTACTTCTGGCTCTGCACTCAGGTATTCCTGAGTGCATATTTGTATATCCTATATAATTATATATCCTATATAATCCCCCAAGCTTTACATAGTCCCTATATAATGCTTGGGGGATTATATAGGATGCTGGGCATCCAACTGGGGTCAGGCATGTGCAAAGCAGGTGCCCTATCCACTGAACTATTTTTCTAGTCCTTCACCCTATTTTTTGATAGGGGGTTGGATATTTTCTTATTGTAAAGTTCTACTAGTGCTTTATACATCTTGGGTATTAATTCTTTATTGCATGAATGGAGGGAAAGTATGTTCTCCTAGTCTGTGGGTTTTTTTTTTTTTTTTTTGCTTTTTGGGTCACACCGGCGATGCTCAGGGGTTACTCCTGGCTCTGCACTCAGGAATCATCCCTGGTGATGCTCGGGGGACCATATGGGATGCTGGGAATCGAACCCAGGTCGGCTGCGTGCAAGGCAAACACCCTACCCGCTGTGCTATCACTCCAGCCCCTGTGGGTTGTTTTTTATTCTGATCAGCATTTCCTTAGAAATGTAAGCCCATTTGTTGATCTTTGCTTCTGTTTGTCTTATTTTATATTTTAGCCAATCCCATCAGTAAGCCCTGCACTGCCAAGAAAGGAGACTATGAATTTAGCTTCAGGAGGCGTCTGCCTGCTCCTAATGACCATCATACAGAGGTCTGTGATTACTGACATATAATGTGCTAGGAACACATCGACTCTGCCTTCCTTTAGTAGCCTTTTCACACAAGAAGGAAGAAGCAGGTCAACAACTCAGTTCCTTACAGTTTTCATATCGCACTGCTTACCTTACAAAAGGAAAATGGAAATTTCCCTTAAAAAATTCCGAATCCCAGAGTCTCAGAGTGAGAAATTCTAAGTGGAGTCTTCTGTGTACATTGAAAGGATGTCCAAGACATCTGTTCATTTATTTATGCATGAGGAAGTTCAGAGAACTTTAGCTTTTCCTCTCATTTTGTGGAAGGTTGGTATAGGATTTATACTGGATTTTCAGGGACCCATTGATATTCTTCCTTTAATGCCGAGTTCTCATTGGCTTTCACCGACTGTGATTGCAGGATTTCTAAATGGGGCACACACCAAGAGAGTCCAAATGCCTGTGCCATTTTCCTGGCAGTAGAAGAAATATCAAATTTGCATTCAAGGTTTTTGGCGTCTCCTTCTTCCTTTATCATATGCAGAGAAAAGGATCTTTTGTGAATTTCCTTTTTGTCTACTATTCCCTTCTATAGAAGGAATGTTGGACTTTTGCCTTGAATACTCATCAGCCTTTTTATTTTTAACTTCTCAATGAGGAAACAGAATTTATAGTGAACTCTCTTTGTAAGGGCCTTCAGTTATATTATAAAGTAATGTCCCAGACAAGCATTATGAAGATTTTGGAGTCTTTTCCCTGACTTCACAATAAGGTCTTTAAAGCTCTCACTTGGGGCCAGAGAGGGGAATAGGTATTGGGGTTCTTGCCTTACAAGGATGTTCATGCTGGTTTGTGATCAGGGGTTATTCCACCCTCCCCCCCATGAAAAAATGCCCCCTATATCTTTCTTGGATTTTATACACCTTCTGCAGACATCCAGATTGAGAATCCTAAGAAATAATCAAGCTTAGTTTGATAAAGCACAGATGTCTGGGAATTTGAGGTTGGATTTGCTATCCCTTGAACCAAGACATAATTGATACAGTGTCTGTCTCCCTCTCCCTTCCTTTAGTAGGCTGGGTGGATAGTTCACTCCTTTGGTTTTGACATAGGATAAAGCACGGTCTTCTTAAAAGAAAAGAACCAGGAAATTATTTTTACTCTGGTCTTGGCTTCTGATGAATTGCATGACCTTGAGGGAGGGGACTCCTTATAGAGAGTTTTTTGTACCTCCTTTTCCTGAAGTAACTAGGACATCCTATCCAACAATGACATTCAGAACAGTACTGGAGTAGAGACTTAAAATAGTTCTCTTGTAGCTGGATTCATACCATGCTCTGCCCACCTTGGCAAACCTCACACTGCAGTTTTCTCTACCTGATTGTGTTGCTCACACACTAGGTTCTGCACTCACACAATTAGTTGCACTGTCCACTGCATTCTTCGGTTGTGGTATTCAGACTTTATTTGTTGCAGTGTGTCAGGAAGTTTGGTTGTGGTACTATGCCATGGTTGGAACTCTGCAGGTGGAGTGGTGCCAGGATTAGATCCCTAGGTTTCAGGCCAGTGCTCTATTACTGAGCTGTCCCATCCCCTAGAATACACACTTTTGTTCTGGATCCAGAGTGTCACAGGTAATCAACTCTCAAGTGGGTTACTAAGCTTCCAATGAGGAGATGAGGAGGGGGTATGCATTACTTAGTTCTCTTTGGGATAAAAAAAAAGAGAAAATGCACAGAATCAGTTTAACCCTCAGAGGAAATTGATCAAGTCACAAATTCATTCATAAGGTGGGAAAGCCAACATGGCGATTGGGGTTTCAAACAGGTGGGATCCAGGAATGGAGGCTCTGACATAAGCTCTGCTCCTGACCCTTCGTTACCCTCTGTTTACCCTGATTGGCTTTGCTGAAGCCTTCTTGGTCTTTATAACCCAAGATTCTAGAGGGAAACAATATTTTTTCTTCTGTGCCTACATATCTAATCTTGGAAAACAGTCCAATAGGTCCAACTTAGGGCAGAGCCTATCTCTGAAAAAATAAATGTGGGAAAGAGAATGGGTCACCTTGATTATGAGCCCATATTTTACACAGAGAGCATTGGGTCCATGCCAGACAATGCCATCAGGATCCCACAAAATCAGGTGAAAGTAGTTCTATTGTTTGCAGGCAAAGGTAGAATGCCAAACAGGCAAAAATGACAGATTCCAATACAGAGGTCTTTGGATGAAATTTGAGGGTTTTGGTTATGTAGATCCGTGTTTGGGAATGTTAGATAACTCTACAAGTACAACTTTACATACGTTTATATTGAATTTTATTTTTACTCTAAAGCATCAGCTCCACTGAAAAGAAGCAGCATCATAATAAACCTGGCAAATATTAATATTAATTTTATTATGTCAATATAATATAGAAATGTGTATTAGGCTAGAGAGACCAAAGTAAGAAGATAATTTGTTTTTAGCTTTAGTTAACAAAGAGGCAGTATGTTTGTAATAGTATACACATGCACACACGCATGCATTTAAAAATTTTTGGTTTATGGGCTACACCTGTCAGTGCTCAGGAATCACTCCTGCTGGGGCTCATGGAACCGAACCCAGGCAAACACTCTACCCACTGTACTTTCTCTTTAATCCCTCAAAGCTATTTTTCAGATGCTAAAAGTAGCACTAACAGGTATAAGGGTCTCCTACTCCTAGAAATCAGATAGCTTCTATATCAATCCAGAAATGTCATAAGTATTTGTCAGAATGATAGATATTTTCTATAAATACATGGGATGATTCAATCTGCAGCTTGCTTTCTTCAATCAGTTCCACATCTTGGAGAACTTCCTCTGTTGGTCCAGATCAAGGTCCTTGATTCTCAGAGCAGAGAGATAGCACAGGGGTTGAAGAACTCGTCTGACATGAAGCCACTCTGGTTTGATGTTGGCTTGATCCTGGCACTGCATTGCCCTTTAAGCACTCTTTGGGAGTGATCCCCTAGCAGAGAGTGACACCTGAGTGTGTCTGGGTGGGACCCAAATGACCTTCCCCCACTGCCCTCAAAGCTCCTTATTTTCTTTAACAACAGCAGAATTTTCCATAGACTGGATGTGAGCCCCTCCTCTATGTCATCCCTTGAAGGAGCACCTTTAGTCTCTTCGGCAGAAAACTTAGTATGGCTAGAGAAGCTGTGACTCAGTCATTGCCTGCTGCTGGCAGACACGACAGAAGCAAAGATGCCATCAGGGATTTCCCAGAGGGAGCAAAGTGCTCCCTGACTGAGCTAGAATCTGATCAAGGATAGTCTCCCCTCTGCCCTGCCCCAGGCTGCCCAGGGAGAAGAGCCATTATTGAGTGGTTTGGCCAGTGTCTAGGAAGATTGCCAGGGTGTAATGACCTCCTTTGTAGCTTGTGGCCATTCTCAGGGGAGCAATACTAATTTCACAGGATTATCAGATTACCGGGTAATGTCAGTACTCTAGCTCCCTTGGGGAATTCTGGGTGCAAACTTCAGTTTATGTTCTGGCCCAAGGAAGTAAATGACAGCTGATTTGGAAATGCTCAAGTTAAAATGAATCCTCCCACCACCCCAGGATCTGTTTCTGGTCTCCTCATTTCCAAGACTCCCAAAAGACAGGGAGGGTTTCAGGAATAGTGATTTGGGCACAGAGAGAGAGGAGAGAGAGAGAGAGAGAGAGAGAGAGAGAGAGAGAGAGAGAGAGAGAGAGAGAGAGAGAGAGAGAGAGAGAGAGAGAGAGAGAGAGAGAGAGAGAGAGAGAGAGAAAGAGAGGTTCCTTAATTTCAGGGTCAAACTTAGAAAAGGTCTTTGGGCCATCACTGCCTGCCAATATTCCTCTTCCAGGTCTCTGTCTGCTTCACTCCCTCAGATTCCAGGTCAAAGGAAAAACTTTCTTTGATTTAAAAATGCCCACTTCCTGCTAAGTGCATGGATCTGGGAAGTATTGTTAAAGGCTAGAAGGTGTTTAGTTCCCCTCAAATATCTCTTTCTGTCCCCACCATCTTCCCATGTAGCTCCCATGTAGCTTTGCCTTTGGCATCTTTTTTGGAGGGGAGGGGACACATACAATGGTACTTTGAGGTTATTCCCAACTCTGTGCTCAGTCGTAATGCAGTGGGAAGCATATGGGATGCCAGGGATCCAATAGGGGTGCCTGCAGGTAAGCAAGTGCCCTAATCCCCTGAACTATTTCTAGGTGGCCCTGCCTTTGGCATTCTCAGCTCTGACAGCACCTGGGGGGATGGGGCTTCTAGTGACTGGGGTAAGGGGCTCCTCATTTCTGCTGTGAGAACCCCCTATCTCTCTCAGTGAACTTATTTACATGCCTTGTCTTGGATGCTCTGGGGCAGGTCGACTTCACTCTTCCCTACTGCATGTCCTTCCTGCCCCTTCAAGCCCCTGGGCTCAGAAGACACCATATTCCAAGCGACTAGTGTGGTATCTGGCCCCGACCATGTCCTCACTCTAGGAAACACTTACCTGGGTCAAGATTTGCTGTCAGGACTTGTCTTGCTTCCCATTTACATCACTGGCATCTCCTTTGGGTCACGCTGCTTAGCCCCTTTGTTGGTGTCTGAGTTCTGGTGATGTTTTAACATCTAAAGAATATGTATTTCTATCTTCCTGTTCTTTATTCTTTGCCTTACCTGATGCTGCTCAAGGGTTCCTTCTGACCTGTAACTCAGCGGACCATAGGATGCTGGGGTGCAATCCTAAGCCTTTTGCAGGGAAAGCTGGTACTTCTGCTCTTTGAGCCAGCTCGCTGACACAATGTATGTTTTTAAATGGACCCTTTTTTTTCTCATTTTAGCCTCCCAGATGCTTAAACTCTCTGTTCCTAAGGAGGGAAAGTAACTGCAGAGGGACAGGTTGTATTATATTTAAATTGTTTTGTAAACTCTAAAGTTGGAGGACAAGAAAAAGATAAGTGTTAAGAGACCCCAGGAAATAGCATCTTGCCAGGCAAGGGGTTGGGCACAGTCCCCATCTTGCCACAATATATTTTTGGACCCTGGAAACCCTCCTGAGCCGCTCTCCAGCTTGAGGAGGAACCTGCAATTACAAGTACAATGGCACCGTTTTGCCACCCTGGGGTGGCTGGAGCACAGTGAGCTCAGAGAAGCTCCCGTGGGCGTTGGTTTGGGGTACAGGATTGTGCTGTGAAAAGAAGTTTCTGTTTGTTTTATTTCTTGACACAGATGTAAATGGCAGCCTTGAACCTTCATTAAGGCAGACATTTACTCCGTAGGCTTTCTATCCTGAGCCATCACCCCCTTCTTCCCCCTGGTTGATGGCACTTCTGTGTAAAGCAGGCCCGGGGTGGAGGGGGCGGGGGGGAATCAACATTACCTCTGTATAATGTTTGGGGATCCATGTGTGCTGCCCTGTGCAAGGCGAGCACCTTCATCCCTGTGCAATCTCTCTAGTCCCCAGCTAAATCTCTTAATGTGGGTTTTCAAGGCTCTACAAGGGCGTTTCTGGTCTATGGTTAGGCTGGGGAATCTAGAAACTACCGGAGGATTCATATCTGATTCCTGAGTAGAAAGGATCAGGGATTCATCTTTTTTCAAGCATCTCTGATAACATTTCTATTTTGTTTTTGGTCACATCTGGTGATGTTCAGTGGTGACTCTGCACTGAGGAATCACTCCTGGCAGTGCTCAGGGAATGGAATGGATTGATCCCAGGTTAGGTGTGAGCCAGGTAAGTGCCCTACCTGCTGTGCTATCTCACCTGCCTCCCTCTAATAACGTTTCTGTGGCACCCGCTTAGTGGTCATTTGGAGATGAAATTATTTTTTTGAGTTGAAATTTTGTTTCCACCTAGGGACGTTCTAGTTAGCTTCCCCATCTTCATTAAAAAAATAAATGTTTATTTTAATGTTGTTTTTTTGCTTTTATTAAAATTTTGAATATATTAATATATTTATTTTTTAATCAAACCACTTTGAGATACACAGTTACAAACTTGTTCACATTGGGTTTCAGTCATACAGAATACCCATCCCTTCACCAGTTACCCTCCCAACCCTCCACCACCACCCCTCCCACCTCTACAGAAGGCACTTCTCTCTCTCTCTCTGTCTCTCTCTCTCTCTGTCTCTGTCTCTCTCTCTTTCTCTCTCTTTCTCTTTCTTTTTGGGCCGTCTTATTTTTTTGGAGGGGTACATCTGGCAATACTCAGGGGTTACTCCTGCTTATGCACTCAGGAATTACCCCGGCAGCAAATGGGGAACCAATATAGGATGTCGGGGAATTGAACCAGGGTTGGCTGCATGCAAGGCAAACGCCCCACCACTGTACTACCACTCCAACCCCCAATTTTGTTTTAAAGTAAGATAGCTCTTTTTTTCTTTGGTTTTTGGGGTCACACCTGGTGATGTCCAGGGGTTACTCCCAGGGGGCCATATGGGATGCCAGGAACCAAATCCGGGTTGGCCGCATGCAAAGCCAATGCCTTACCCATTGTGCTATGGCTCTGGCCCTAAGATAGTTCTTTTTTATTGAACAAAACTTGCTTAGAAAGATGTGAGAGGGGGAATATGTGTACCACAGACAATAGGGGCTTCTGCAGAGTGGGAGGAAAGGTAAGCAAAGAGAAGAGAGACAAGCCAGCAAGATTCACTGGTGTGAAGAGTAAGTCTTCATTCTTTAATTGTCTCTATTTTCTCTCTGCTCACTGTTCTCTATATTTCTCTTGATGATGTTGCTGTGGTGAGTGGAGTCACAAATATGCCTGACAGTGGTGATCCTTGGGGGTTGAGCACCAGCTTGTAGTGCTTGAACACTTGGCCATAGTGCTCACTGAGGTTGGCACTCCTATAGTTGGGCTATTTGCACATGTGCTTACTGGGGTGGGGGGTGTCACACTTTTACAGATTAAGCATATGGGTCACTTGGTGTTTAAACTTCATGTCCTTGCAAGGCACTGGCTCTAAGCCACTAATCCCTTCCTCCCCTTCTCCCCTTATGCTTCTTATGATTCCCCCTTTGTTTTCAGACATTTTAAGTAAAAATATATTTCCCCTCTGGGGGCTGAGGAGATTATACAGCAGGTCATGTGCTTGCCTCACAGGCTGCTAATTCTGGGTTGATCCCTGGCACTGCAAATGGTCCCCTGAACACTGTCAGAAGTGATCCCTGAGCACGAATCCAGGAGTAAGCCCTGAGCGCCACCAGGTATGGCTCAAAAACAAAGCCAAAAAAGCTTTTTTTATCTGCAAGATTAAAATTTATTTAAAATGTTTCAGAGTAATTCCTTCTGATATGTGTATGTATATTGACATCTAAAATATTGAATTTTTCTATCTTGCTTTTTCTTCATAACTCGGCTTGAGATAACTTTCCTACATCCATGAGATTCTTCCCTAACTTTTCAAAGGATGTTTATTATTCAATCCATGAAAAGTTGTGTGGCTTATCTCAAACTTTCCCCCTTTTGCTTGACATTTAGATAGATTTCACGCTGACAACTAAATCTTTGTCTCCTTTCCTTCTTTCCTGAAAAGAGAGCCTGAAAAGTGAAATCACTAGTTAAGAGAATATGGTCTTTTTATGGTAGTAAAATGAACACAACACGTAATTGACCATTTCAGTAACTTGCTGGTGGGGGCGTTGTTCGGGCCACGCCCAGCAGTTCTCAGGAACTATTCTTGACTTTGTGCTAGGAATCACTGCTGACTGTGTTCTGGAGACCACCTGCAGTGCCAGGATTGAACTGGGAGGCATTCAAGACAAGCATCCTAACCCCTATTCTATCTCTCTGGCCTCCCATTTCAGTAACTGTTAGGTGTATTGTTCAGTTGCATTTATACTGTTACATAGCCTTCACTGTTACCCATCACCTTCCCAAACAGAAACTCGGTACCAAATAAACACACCTCTCCTCCCATTCTCCCTTCCTCTCTGTCCCTGGCAACCATTATTTTACCTTTTGTTGTGGAATTTGATTACTTCATGTAAGTTGATTTGTACTCTATGTGTGGCACATTTCGCTTTGCCTGATGTCTTCAAGGTTTATTCACATGGTAGACTGTATCAGAAATTTATTTCTGAAAGGGTTGAGTTATATTCCATGTATGCGTATATCATCGATAGATATTTGGGCCACTCGTATCTCTTGGCCAATGTGAATAATGGTGCCATGAGCTCAGTGCACGCATATCTGAATACACTGATGAATATATACATTCCTGCTTCCCACTGTTTTGAGTATGTACCAGAGATGGTTATTCTATGTTTAACTTTTTGAGGAGCCACTATGCAGTTTTACATGGTGTTTGCACCATTTTACACCCCCACTATCAATGTGTGAGTATTCTAATTTCTTGACAACTTTGCTGCTATTTGCTATTTTCTACTTAAAAATTAGCTATCACAGTGGCTCTAAAGTAGGTGTTTTTGATTTGCCCTTCCCTAATGAGTAGAGATGTTGAATATCTTTATAGATGTTTTTTTGACCATCAGTCTATTTACTTATTTTTATTACTTTAAACATTTTATTTTTGGTTTTGGAGCTACACCCAGCAGCACGGGGGTGAGCTGGGGAGGGGGGTGGGTGGGTGGTGCTATTACTGGCCCTGTGCTCAGGAGAGACCTCTGGCAATGCTCAGGTTCTCGGGGTACCATATGTAGTGCTGGTACAGTCTCTTGTGAGACACAGTCTCTTGTGAGACACACACATTTTTGGTGGCAATGTTCCCTGTACATTGCACACTTGGTCGTGGTGTTCTGCTGGCTACACACTTTTTTTGTTGTCATAACAGGGATCCCAAACAGCAGAGTACTGGGGCCTCACAGAGCCTGTGGAGCTGTGTGAGGTATAGAACTCCCATGCCTCATGCGCACAAGACAGGCACTTCCCCCGAGCTATCCAAGGGTCTCCATCTGTATTTCTTTTCTTGAGAAATGTGTATTTGAGTCCTTTTCAATTTTTCTTTTTTTTGTAGCTGAGTTGTAGTTCCTTATGTATTTTAGCTACCAGATCCTTACAGATATAACATTTGCGAATGTTAACTCTCATTCTGTAAGTTGCCATTTTATTCTACTGAGTGTCCTTTGATACACAAAATTTTAATTTTGGTAACTTTATTTTTCTTTTGTGACCTCTTGATTTTATAGTATATCTATGAAATCATTGCCACATATAATATGAAAACTGGAGCCGGAGAGATAGTAGAGTGGGTAAGGCATTTGCCTTGCACGTGGCTGACCTGGGTTCAATCCCCAGCATCCCATATGGTCCTCCCAGTATTACCAGGAGTGGTTCCTGAGTGCAGAGCCAGGAGTATTGCTGAGCATTGCTGGGTGTGACCCCAAAAGAAAAAAATCACAAAGACTTCCCCTTATTGGTGTTTCCTTCTAAGAATTTACATTTTTAGATAATTTTCTTTGGTTTTGGGGCCATACCGGGCTGTGCTCAGGACTAATTCAATGCTCTATGCTCAAGGGGTCATATGCCAAATAATGACAGCTGTCTATGAATTGGAGGATCTTCAACCTTGCTCTGAGGCCTTCAGAGGCTAAACGACAGCTGTATTTTATTATCATTGCGGGGATACTGGTTTGCAAGGCTACAAGTAGCTGGAGATGTACCAATGAGATTAAGGCAGGTTAAAGTTCCACATAAGGACCAGGGATATTGTTCAGTGATATACCACAGACCTCAAAAGTGTGAAGCCCTGAACTGGATCCCCAGCACTGCCAATAACTAAAGAACCGCAAAACTTGAGTGGTTCTGAGTTTTGTGTGGTGCTTTATTTATTATTATTGCTGAGATCTCATTAATTTATTACATGAGGGGCTGGAGCGATAGCACAGCGGGTAGGGCGTTTGCCTTGCATGTGGCCAACCCAGGTTCGAATCCCAGCATCCCATATGGTCCCCTGAGCACCGCCAGGAGTAATTCATGAGTGTAGAACCAAGGGTAACCCCTGTGCACCGCTGGGTGTGACCCAAAAAGCAAAAAAAAAAATTTATTACATGAGCCCAGTCCCCTCTCCCCATGTGATTGCAAACCTTTGATTAATTTATGGGGTGATGAAAAAGTTGACGTGGACACTTTTTGCATGTGTTATCTTGATTCTTACAGAGAAGATTTATAACCTTATTTTTGCCTTTATTGAGCCACACCAGGAGGTACTGACATGCTACTCCTAGCTCTGTGCTCTGTGGTGCCCCTGGTGGTGTTTAGAGGAACAGGCAGTGCTGAGGACTAAACCCAGGCCTGCTGCGTGCCAAGTGTGCATTCCAGCTCTTTGAGCCATCTCTCCAGCCCCAGGAGAAGATTTTCAATAGTCATTTCTCTGCCATTTTTGCTTACACTACCCTTTCACTGATTACTGAAACTCTTATTTCCAAAGGAGAGTCAAATGTTCATTGACTTCTGTTATTTTTATGTATTTTGAAATTTCATCATCCATTTCAAGATAGATGCTTTTATTCCAAGACCTGTTATTTTTTGGTGCTGCAAGTTTTTCTCTTATTGTTTCTTTGAGGAGTTCCTATTCTGGTTAGAGCCTGCATGTCTATGTGGTTCTGCATTATAATATTTTGGGGGGTTTAACATCTGGCAGTGCTTATGACTTACTCTTGGTTCTGTGCTCAGGAAATCGTATGGGATACTAGATTGAACCTGGATCAGCCTCATGCAAGGGCCCTACCCACTGTATTATGGCTCTGGCCCCTCATTATACTTTCATTTTTGCTTATCTGGCTATTATGTTTTATTTTTTCCTGGAAGAATTTCTCTACCCACTTATCAAACTGTCTGTCTCTGATGTGTCCATTCTGGTATTTAGGCCATCTAAAAGGCACTAAAAAAAGAGGTTAACTCTTCTTGCACTTGTAATCATTCTCTGTCACAAGTTTCTTAACTTTTTGGTGGTTTGTGATTGTGTGTTCAGTTCTGATTTGACCCTGAGTTGTCAAATCAGAAGATGTTGTGTAGGACAATGTGCTGTCCTCTGGCAAGGAGGCAGGAATAGAATGTGGCCTGCTCAGGGACAGAGTCAGCAGAATCTTCTGGCCAAGACATTTTTACTCTGTGGTGTCACCAACCATTAGAATCATTGTCTTGACTCTCTTGCCCTAATGGTTCTCAAAAACACACCTTTGGAGCTGATTGTTCTTCCAGCTTAGGGTGTGTACATGTGTGAGGGTCTCCAACTGCATTGGTTCTACCAGTTCTGGTGGTGGCCCAGATCCCCCACTGTGTATTTAGGTTTTCAATATCTTCTTCCTTTGATTTAGGGCCTCTCAGAGACAGGTTCACCATTTTCCTCTCTCATATTTTGGGTTCATCAATCTAATTCCATCTGTCACATGTCTTTGAGGAGTGGGCTCATTTCTACCAACAGAAGCTACTTTTCTTTGCTTGTCTGCACCTTCTGATTTAAAATGATCATGTCATGGGGTTGGAGCGATAGCACAGCGGGTAGGGCATTTGCCTTGCATGCAGCTGACCTGGGTTCGATTCCCAGAATCCCATATGGTCCCCTGAGCACCATGAGGAGTAATTCCTGAGTACAGAGCCAGGAGTAACGCCGGTGCATCACCGGGTGTGACCCCAAAAGAAAAAAAAAGATTGTGTCATTTCTAATGACTTAAATCTTTTATTTTTATTTACTTTTATTAAAGAATTATAATTTACAAAAATGTTGATAGTTGAGTTTTAGGCATATAATAGTTCAACACCAATCCCACCATCAGTGTTCCCATATTCCCTCCCTACCCCAAACCCTGTCCCATCTCTACCTGTCAACTGGACAGACTCATTTCAAAGATCCAATGGTTGCAGCTTAGACCTCATGTTTTCAGTGTTGTTGAATCTGTTGAATCGGAATTGGATATATGACTATGCCACTTACCCTATCTCCAGTAGAACCGAGGCCCTGATGCTTGTTTACCCTTTACTTTCCATTCCCTTCCCTTCTTGGTTTCTTTCCTTCTCTGTTCTTCTCTCTAAACACTGGGGTCAAGGGTGATCTAGGCATCCTCCCTTTACTACAAGACATTTCCTCATCCATTATTCTACATGCCACAGAGAAGTGAGATCATCTGGTTTTGGTCTTTCTTATGACTTACTTCACTCAACATGATCTCTTCTAGTTCTAACTGGGTTGCAGAAAATTGCATGATTTTATCTTTCCTTGTAGCTGCATAGTGTTCCATTGTGTGTATGTACCACATCTTCATAATCCATTCATCTGTCGTTGGACACCTAGGTTGGTTCCACATCTTACCTGTTGTAATGAGTGCAGCAATGAATAATGATGTGCATTTGTCCTTTTGGGAGAGTGTTTTTATGTCCTGGGGTAGATGCCCCAAAGTGGAATTGCTGGGTCATATAGCAGTTTAATTCTCAGTTTACTGAGAACTCTCCATACTGTTTTCCACAGGGGTTGTAGCCAGACAACATTCCCACCAGCAGTGGATGAGAGTTTCTTCTTCACCTCATCTCCGCCAACACAGATTGTTCCTACTATTTTTAATATGTGCCATTCTTACTGGTGTGAGATGACATCTCATTGTCATCTTGGTTTGGATTTTTCTGATGATAAGTGATACTGAGCATTTTTTCAAGTGCCTACTGCCATTTGCCTGTCTTTCTTCGAACAGTATCTATTCATTTCGTCTCCCCATTTTTTATAGGGTTTTTGAATTTTTTTGTTGATCTTTGTGAGTATCTCATATCTGATGTATTGAATGCAAATATTTTTTCCCCCTTCAGTTAGCTGTCTTTAAGTTTTAGCCTGTGTTTTCTTTGCTATGCAAATGACATGTTTCTTTTAAAAAATATTATGGGGTCTGATGCTGGGGACCAGCAGGATTTTTCTGGAGATTGAACTTAGGGTTTACAGGCAAGTAGCTTTTTCTACCATTTGGGTCACTTCCCAGGCTCTTTCTTTTTATTCTAACGATGCAAATGCAAAAGCTTGGCTGGAATACACGATCTTTGTTGGTAATTGTTTTTCTTTTGGGGCTTTTGTGTGGTCTACCTGTGCTGGGGGCTACCTGAGCTACTCCTGGCAGTGCTCAAGAGAACTTGTGGTACAGGGGATGGGACCCAGGACCCAGTGCATTCTAGGTATGTGCTTTACTCCTTTGAGCTAGCACTCTGGCCCTTGATCCTTCTTAAGTGATTCTTTGGAAAATCATTGGAGTTTTTCTTGTGGACTAAAAATTCAAAGTTGATCACCAGAGAAGGAATGGACTTCTAGAATCAAGTAGACATTGAGAATTGAAGACTTCAATACAGAAAAAAACATAATTTTTGTAAATCAGCTTGATGATATCCAAGCTTTTCCTCTCCACAGCTCAGGGCCACTTGCCCTCAGAGGCTGCTCTTTGGAGTCTGGGCAACCTAGATAATTCAGTGTCTTAACCCCCCGTGAGACAGCATGTCCTTGGCTGGGGGGTAGAGTGTTAAAGCTCTGCAACGTTAGGGAGTGTTCTGGGTGGGGTAATGTTCTAACTGCACCCCATAACTTTTTCTCATGCCCGGGCTTCAGTGAGAGCTGGTGCTGTCTGCAGTTCATGACGCTGGCTGGTGAAGGCAGAGGAATTACTCTCCCTGAACAAGCATTGACTCACCCAGCAGCTTCTGGCTGTGATTTATTCACAGGCATTTTTAGGCCTCTGGGGCTGGCATTTCTGTGAAATTTTTCAAGTTCATTCCTGTTTCTCTGGCTCACCCCTTCACAAGTGCTTGCTTGCCCTGCGTGCCTAAAATGGTAGAAGAACACCACTCCACATAATAACTCCTCAGGTATCTTCCTCCCCACCCCCAAGGATTTTCCTAGACTTGTGTGTTATCCTCCCCATGTTTGTGCAACATAATAATAAAGATACTCTGTCATTCTCTAGATTCTCCCCTTGAGGAAAATTTGGACATCTAAAGACACTAGTCTTTATAATCCTCATAATTTTTCAGTGTGAGGTAATTGTTCCTTTGTTAAATTTGAAGACAATGAGTATGACTTTGAAGATAGCATAGGAGACTTTTGATTTTCCACAAAACAGAAAAACTCTATTCTACACTTGTGTGGAAATGTGGCATTTCTTTCTCATTAGGATATATATATATATATATATATGTATATATATATACATATATATCTATACACGTCACCATCCTTTGCATAATGGTATTTCAGTAAAGTGGATGACAGGCTATTTGTCATAAAACTCATTCCATTTATTTCCCCAAGACTTTCTCTTGCGTTTTTAAAAAACACATAACATTAAAGATTTAGTTCTCTACAGGGAAGGAATCTAAATTTGGTGAATCAGGATTGAGGCCAAAGTTGAGCTCTTTGGTGCAGTTCTTCACTGTATCTGCTCCCTAGAGAAGCTTTGGAGGCTTTAAGAAAACACCAGGCCAAGAATGTAGAGACTGGAAGCCGACCAGGGACCATGGAGCCTGGGGCTGGGGTGAGCCTGGCTGACAGAAACCCTGGCTGACCTGGCCAATTGAAACCTGGCCCTGAGGAAGGGGAGAAGGGGAGGTTTTACTGAGATTTGTACAGCTTTCCAACAAAACAAAACAAAACCTGCCTAAGTATCACTTCAGACTAATTATATAAAAAATATCTGGGACTAGGACTCTGGTGTTAGAATTTCCAATTTCTTTTCCTGTCCCCCCCCACCTCCCCACCCGCTTTCCCCCCCCCCTGAGGTAATACTGGCTTACAAAAGCATAAATATTTATATTTTAGAACTACAGAATTACCACACCATACCCACCACTGAAGTGTCAACATCCCTCGACCAATGTCCACAGGGCCCTTTATCTCCCCCGCTGAAAATTTTTTAGATGAAGCCCAAGCGATTTTAATGCTGACTCAGGGAAAGAACTTCAGGTTCGTACCTTATTTGTTAGGAAAATCCTTCCCTGGGACCAAGACTGCTTACATAATTATACTTAGCAATGCAATTCCTTTTCTTTGCCCATTGTCTGTTTCTCCTTCCTCATCCTCCTTCCACCCCCCGCCACAGTGTTGGGGATGGAACCCAAGTCTCATGACTGCAGGACCTAGCTTTGCACTAGCCACATCCCCAGCCCTTTTTTGTCTCTCTGTTGAAGTAGTAAAGTTTCAGAAGATTTAGATATTCAGGGGCCAAAAAGATAAACAATGTTTGCCTGGCTCTAGCATTCTATACGGTCCACTTAATGATGCCAGGAATTATCCCTGAGCACAGAGCCAGGAGTAAGTCCTGAGCACTGCAGGGTGTGGCCCCAAAACCAAAAAACAAAAGAAAAGAAAAGAAAACAAATGCTAGGGCCAGGGAGGTAGCTTCTTGCTTTGCACACAGCTTTCCTGAAGTCAGTCCCTAGCACTGCATGTGTTTCCCGGCCCTGAGCACTGCTGGGTGTGCCCTCACCAAATGCATATTTATAAACACACAATTAAATTTAGGGGTTTTGGAAGCACAGGGGAGGGAAAGACGCACAGTATAATCAGCTTCATGGTAAAATCACCCTCAACCTAGTCTTAATATCCCATTTTCCTTATACTTTGTTGTTGTTTTGTTTTTTTAAGGGGAGCAAATCTTGCCCTGACCCTGTGCCCAGGGATCACTCCTGGCGGGTTTGGGGGGACCATATGTGGTTCTGGGAAGTGAACAGGATTCAGCCGTGTGCCAGGAAAGCACTTGAACCCCTTCCTTTTACATTTATAGGATTTCCTTCATGATTCATTAGATCAAAATATCCTTGGACCATGAAAGTCACATATTCCAATTTCTTACATTCAAAAAGCCTCTGAATTCTTTGAGAAGTAATGAAATAAGTAAGAAATGAATTGGTTCTACTGTCAAACTGGCGAATTTGGTCTTGTTTCTGCTGAATCTGTATGATTTGGAGAAGTCGATTGCTCATTTTTTTGTGGGCATTGCTCTTCTGTTCTTACCTTCTAGGGTTTGGCCGAGGCATGAAGTAACATGTGTATGCGATTCATACAGTGATTGGCATGTGGGCCATTTGGTGTCAGAGAGCTCATCAGCCAGGATTCCTGGTTCTGTGCACCAGAAATCTATGTTGGATAACTTGAGTGAAAAATGAATTGATTGCAAAGATGTTGCACTGTTTTCAGAAGCGACAGGAAATTTGGAAGAGCAGAATGAAAATAGGTTTGGTTTAAGGGAAACCGGCAGCAGAAATAATCTTATCAGAACTTTCTGGACTCTGGGACACTCTGACTGCTGTATTCCCTACCACTTTATCCCTGTACCCACCCTGTCCTTTTTCCTGTGTCTCTGACTGGGGATTCAAAATGACTGGAGATATTCTCTAAGGTGCTGAGCTCAAGATTAAGTGGATATGAAGGAATCTCCAGCTTCGATTCCCTGTTACAGGTTGGAATTATTAAAATGAAGGATCCTGCCTAAGAGGAAGATGATTTGGATGTTTAAGTAACAGATCATTTCCGAAATAACACTATTGTTTCTGAGGAGATTCTGCCAGAATTGTCTTTGGTGTCTAATAGAACCACACTGCAGTATGATCTTGTGCCAGTAGGTGGCACCCTTTAGCACGTGAGTGTGTACCTTAACCTCTTCTACCACTGGAAACCAACAGCTATGTATAGCGCTCAAAAACAATCTGCTATGTATAGAACTCTGTGGTATTTTTGTGGTGCTTTTCCACTAAAATAAAACTATGCTGCTCATTTCTCAGGTCACAGAGAGTGGATTCAGTTCTCAGATAAAAGCTTGCAATCTTTAAGTTGATGATAATTTTTTGATATCTGTTTCTATTTATGGGGACAATAAAAATGAACATGAGTAAATAATAGTGAACGGGAAACCACTGGACCAGTGTTTATTTTGATATTTTTTGAATGGTGTTCTCTCAAGATTGAAACATTGTAACATGGCTACGTGCAATGCCGTTGTTTTTTGCTACCGGTATTTTTCTATCACATGGTAGAATAAGATAGGCCAATAAACATGACATTCCTAAAGTCCAGGCACGAGTTATGTTACGCCAAGAGCCCTGTTACAGGGCTGGGAGATAGTAGAGCATGCATTTCATTTGCCTTGTTGGCAGCCGACCCGGAGTTGATCCCTGGCATCCCCTGTGGTCCCCTGAGCTTTCCAGGAGTGGTCCCTAAGTACAGAGCCAGAAGTAAACTCCGAGCATTGGTGAGTGTGGCTCCCACATCATCCTCCCCTCCAAAAAAAAAGGGGCTGTTATTTCCCCATTGCATACTGAGCACTGTGCATCAATGCAGGGGCTTCTTATTTTTTGTTTTTAAAGATTCTTTTTTTTAATTGAATCTCTGTGAGACAGACCCTTATAAAGCTGTTCATGATTAGGTTTCAGCCATACAATATTCTAACACCCATCCTTCCACTAGTATATATTCCCCAGCACCAGCACCCCCAGTTTCCCTTCCATCACCACCCCCTCCCCCCACAGCCTGCATCTATGGCAGGCACTTTTTAAAAAAATTTTTTTAAATTAGAGAATCACTGTGATGTACAGTTACAAACTTATGAACTTATGTGTTTGCATTTTATTCATACAGTGATCATTTACCCATCCCTCCACCAGTGCTCGTTCACCTCCACCAATGATCCCAGTATCCCTCCCACCACCCCCACCCCATCCCCCACCACCCCACCCTGCCTCTGCGGCAGGGCATTCCCTTTTGTTCTCTCTCTTTTTGGGTGTTGTAGTTTGCAATAGAGGTATTGAGTGGCCTTCATGTTCGGTCTATAGTCTACTTTTAGTTCGCATCTTCCAACCTGAGTGGGTCCTCCCAACATCCTCTACTTGGTGTTCCCTTCTCTATCTGAGCTGCCTTTTCCCCCAGCATGTGAGATCAGTTTCCAAGCTGTGGGGCAGACCTCCTGGTCCTTATCTCTACTACTCGTGGGTGTTAGTCTCCCACTCTGTTATTTTATATTCCACAGATGAGTGCAATCTTTCTATGTCTGTCTCTCTCTTTCTGACTCATTTCACTCAACATGATACTTTCCATGTTGATCCACTTATATGCAAATTTTATGACTTCATCTTTTCTAACAGCTGCATAGTATTCTATTGTGTAGATGTACCAAAGTTTCTTTAACCAGTCATCTGTTTTTGGCCACTCTGGTTTTTTCCAGATTTTGGCTATTGTAAACAGTGCTGCAATGAACATAGAAATGCAGATGTCATTTCTACCATACCTTTTTTGTATGGCAAGCACTTTCTTTTTCTCTCTCTCTCTACCATTTGGGCATTGTGGTTTGCAATATAGATACTGAAAGGTTATTGGTTTATCTACCTTTGCCTAGTTTTAACACTCAGTTATTATCCAGTCCAATCATTTCCAACTATTATTGTCATACTGGTTCTTCCTCTCTTATCTACCTTCTGCCATTCACACTTGTGGTAGATTCCAACCATTGACCAGTTCTCCTAGCCTGCAGGGAATTCTTAAATGGAGGATGAATGGGACAAGCAGTCTCAGTTTACAGCTGTGAGTTTCGCCCCATTTATTTGTTGTGCTTTCATATTTTCAACCAAAGCCCACAATTACTAAGGCAGCACCATGCTAAGGACAATTGAGAGAACTTATTAGTAGGTTCTTCGGCCCTTGTGCATTTCACATTTGAGACTAGGGAAAGGTGACCCAAGAGAACCAAGAACAATGAGGGAAACCGGGAGTCAGCAACTGATAGAAATGCAGACCCAGACAGTTGAGAAGGATGCACCTCCAGCCTGGGAGGGTCGGGATGGTCGCCATCAGGGTAATTCAATCAATTCTTAAATTGATAAAGAGAATCTTAAGGTTTTACTTATTTTCATGATTAATGAGGTTGAATGTTTTATTATTAAAAGGTTCTCATTTTCCTACAAGACTGTTGCTTCACTGTTATTAAAAGCAGCACAGCAAAAACAGGAAATTACAAAATTAAGATAGGATCATTCATTTGACCCTGTGCATCCCACAACTTCTTCACTGCCAGTTATTCCCAATGTAAAGACCATTAAGTATTTTGACCTAAGTCCAAACATGGATGTAAGCATATTACGTTTTATAAGGCTTAAGATAATAACATTATTCTTGAATTACATAATGTTTTAAAAGTAATTTTTACCCATAGATGGTTTCAGGAATTCTGATGGCCATATCCGGTGCTTGTCTGGCTCACGTCTGACCTTGCTTATAAATCCAAGGAGCTCAGAGACAGGGCTCAGGATACATTTTTGTGGTGAGATCCATCCCAGGAGTCTTTGGGGACCACCAGGGCTACCCTTAGCAGTGCTTGGGGGACCATGCTCTGGCCCTTAAGGTGACTGAAGTGTGAGTGTTGACACTCGGGGTGTTCTGTGCAGATTGTCAAGAGTTCCTGGAGCTCCTGGAGCCTCCACTATGTTTCCAGAAGGCTCCCAATTCCAATTCCATCCCTCCCTGTGGTTACAGAGGCCTAGAGGAAACACTGAGATGAAAGAGCAAGCTGAAGATGGTGTCTGCTGCACAATGAGAGGGAGGAGAGGAGAGAAAGAGAGAGACAGAGAGGAGAGAGAGAGAGAGGGAGACAGAGATAGAGAGAGACAGAGAGGGAGAGAGAAATAGAGAGAGGGAGAAAGAGAGGGAAAGAGAGAAAGAGATTGAGATATTCAGCTAATTCAGGGGTTGTTTTCAGGATGGCCAGAGAAAAAAGATTTTTCTTTGAAGTATAACAGATTTGATTTAAAAGTTTTGATGGGTGGGGGGCTGTAGCAAGACAGAGACAGAGAGAGAGAACAGAGAGAGAGAGAGAATGATGTGCTCACGAGAGAGAATGTGGCCTTCTCCAGAGTGAAGAGGTTGCCCCAGCACACACCCCAGTGTTAAAGTATGAAAGCATGAAATACACATCTCACTGTATGAGTGAAATGCAAACACAAGAGCTCATAAGTTTATAACTGTTCATCACAGTGATTCTCTAATAAAAAATTTTAAAAAATACACATCTCAAGAGGGGAGATATGGGCGACACATGTGCTCGGGCGACACATGCGCTCGGCAGCAACCCCTGGGCACAGGCAGCACATGTGCTTGGGCAGCATATGCGCCAGGATTTTTTTTTTCCTTGACTATCCTTAAAAGAATCTTGAAACTTTTTTAATATATAAAAATGAGAAAACAGGACTTCTATGTAACTTGGAGTTTATTCTAGCTCTTTTCAATCTCTCTAATGCTTGTTCAAAGTTGTTTTTCCTTTAAGTTTCTTTTGAGGGGTGGGAGATTCAGTACAGAGATTCAGGCACTTGCCTTGCATGTGCCTGACCCTGATGTCGCATATGGGTCTCAAGTACCACTAAGGGTGATCCCTGAGCAACACCAGGTATGGTCCCCCAGTTTTGGTTTGAAGTTATAAAATAATATTTTTTTTGAACAGTTAAACCAAGAGAATAACAAGCCTAAGCCAGACCATTGTGATCCATTCTGTTTTGGAGCCACATTTTCATTGGGTAGAGCACTCAGTGAGGCGTCAGAGTTTACGATAATGTAGAGTCATTGTTTTATACTTGCAGTCCTGCTACCAATACCAACCCCAGTGTGTGTAGGTTCTTCCATCCTTGCCCCCAGTCTCTCCCTGCTCAGTTCCCAGTCCTGCTGATCATGTCAGGGCTTGTTTGCATTGAGCTTATCTGGTCCCTTTCTCTATTTCTTTATATTCCGCATATTATGGAGATCATCTATTATTTGTCTTCTTCTTTATGACTCACCTTAGTTAGCATGACTCCCTCCAGTCTGAGCCAAACAAACTGAGAGGTTTCATCTTTTCTCACAGCAGAGTAATATTCCATTGTGTGTATATATATCCCCATTTCTTTAATCATTCATCTTCTGCTGGGCACTTGGGTTGTTTCCAGATCTCGGCTATTGAAAGTAGAGCTGCAAGGAACATAGGTGTGCATATGTCCTTCCGGATCAATGTTGTTGTGTTCTTGTGGTAGATGCCTAGGATTGACTTGCTGTCTTATTTTTAGATTTTTGGGCAATGCTGTAGTTGACTTGTCTCCAGGTTGCCTGAAATTATCCCATTTCTTTTGCTCCAGATAAAAGTACTTTTCCTCTCCAAGATCTTGTCCCATGCCTGTAGAAAAATTTCTTGATTTCACAAATAATAGGAACCACAACATCAGCAAATACTCAATTAAGTCACTTTTACTAAAAAACAAACAAACAAGCAAAACTCTATGTAGATAGAGATTTGCGGGTGGGAATGTGCAATTTAGAAAAGGTTTTACTCAATCTAATTTAATAAGTAAGATTTTAGATAAAAAATCAGTCAGAGTTTGGACAGAATGAAGATTTCATTTGGGGCTAATTACCTATGCTTAGACTAAGACTTGAGGTTTTGAACTGGTAATATTGGAATAATTCCTCCATCTGTGAAAAATGGTCAAGGTGGTACTCAAGGGGAGTTCAGTCTTATTAATGCTAAGCCTCCTTCTTAACATACTAGACTGTTTCCAGGAATTTTGGAGGAAGACAAGGAAATTTTGTTAGTTATAGAGTATCAGCACTTAAAATCTGTGGGGTTCTGGATCTTCTGAAGTAAAACAAATCTCCTGTTCAAAAAGTTGGAATTGTTCATCTAGAATAGATACTGCCTCGAGAAGGTTCTGAGAAGCCGTGCTACCATCCTTTTTTTTTTAAATTTATTTTTTTATTTAATTTATTTATCTTTTAAGAATTTTATTTTATTGAATCACCATGTGGAAAATTACAATGCTTTCAGGCTTAAGTCTCAGTTATACAATGCTGAAACAACTCTATCCCTTCACTAGTGCCCATATCCCACCACCAAAAAAAAAAAAATCCAAACAGTACACCTCCCATCCTGCCAGCTCCCTCCGCCCCCCACCTTGTAACTGATAAATTTCACTTCACTTTCTATTTACTTTGGTTACATTCAATATTTCAGCACAAGCCTCACTATTATTGTTAGGAGTACCCCACTAGAGTCAGACCTGTTGTGAAGGAATATAAGGCCGCAGTAGCGGCTGCGTGGTTTTGGATTTCTGTACTTTAGCAACTAAGTCCAGAGAGATTTCTTCCAGGTATTGGATCATTGCAAGCTTGTAAACCCCATCTGTGGTTGTCACAATATGGCGGTCACCACGCCCTTCACCCCCCCCATGCCAAAAAATTTAGCTGGCGTCTGGAGTCACGCTCATGCAGTTGCAGAGAGGCCCCCGGGATCACATCTTGGTGGCGGGCAACTACCATCCTTTTAATCATACTTGGAGGCCTAGAAATATTCACTTTCTCCTTGAAGGCTGCCTGATACTGGGGTGGGGCAGAAACAGAGGGGAGGTCAATGCCATGGTTAGGAAGCTCAGGTTTTTTTATGTTTTTTTTTTCTTTTTGGGTCACACCCAGCAAATGCTCAGGGGTTACTCCTGGCTCTGCACTCAGGAATTACTCCTGGTGGTGCTCGGGGGACCATATGGGATGCTGGGAATTGAAGCCGGGTCGGCCGCGGGCAAGACAAACGCCCTACCCGCTGTGCTATCACTCCAGCCCCAGGAAGCTCTAGTTTTTAAATTGTTATTATTATTATTTTATTCATACCTCTAGGAGAGCTCAGCAAGCTACTGTGAGTATCCCGCCCGCATACGGGATACTCACAGTAGCTTGCAAGCTACTATGAGTATATGGCAGTATATTACTATATGGCAGAGCCTGGCAAGCTACCCATGTCATATTCAATATGCCAAAAACAGTAACAATAGATCTCATTTCCCTGACTCTAAAACTGCCTCCAATCATTGGGAAAGACGAGTAAGGAGAGACTGCTAAAATCTCAGTGCTGAGTGTAATAGAGATGTTACTTGTGCCCGCTTGAGTAAATCGACGAACAACAGGATGACAGTGATATAGTGATACAGTGATTATTTTATTGAATCACTGTGAGATACAAAGCTTTCATGTTTGAGTTTCAGTCATACAATGATTGAACACACGTCCCTCCACCAGTGTGCATTTTCCATCACCAATGTCACCAGTGTCCCTTCTGCCATCCTCACCCTACCCCACCCTACTCCCTGCCTCTGTGGCAGAAAATTTCCTTCTTACTCTTTCTCTACTTTGGGATATTATGTTTTGCAATACAGATACTGAGAGGCCGTCATGTTTGGTCCTTTATTTACTTTCAGCACACATCTCCCATCTTGAATGATCCCTCCAACCATCACTGACTTAGTGATTTCTTCTCTATTCCAGCTGCCTTCTCCCCCAGCTCATAAGGCAGGCTTCCAACCATGGAGCAACCTTCCTGGCCCTGTCTCTACTTTCCTTGGGTGTTAGTCTCATATTATGTTGTTTTATATTCCACAAATGAATGCAGTCATTCTATATCTGTCCCTCTTTTTCTGACTCATTTTACTTAGCATGATACTCTCCATGGCCATCCACTTATAAGCAAATTTCATGACTTCATATTTCCTAACAGCTGCATTCCATTGTGTAGATGTACCAACGTTTCTTTAACCAGTTGTCTGTTCTTGGGCACTCAGCTTGTTTTCAGATTCTGGCTACTGTGAACGGTGCTGCAATGAACATGCAGGTGCAGATGTCATTTCTACTGTGCTTTTTTGAACCCCCAGGACATATTCCCAGAAGTGGTATTGCTGGGTCATATGGAAGCTCAATTTCTAGTTTTTTGAGGGATGCCCATATTGTTTTCCAGAAAGGCTGGACCAGTTGGCATTCCCACCCATCAGCAATGAAAGAGAGTCCCTTTCTCCCCACATCTGCACCAGCACTGGTTGTTATTGTTCTTTTTGATGTGTGCCAGTCTCTGTAGTGTGAGATGATATTACATTGTTGTTTTGATTTGCATCTTCCTGATAATTAGTGATGTAGAGCATTTTTTCATGTGTCTTTTGGCCATTTGTATTTCTTTTTTTGGGGGGTGGTCACACCTGGCAATGCTCAGGGGTTACTCCTGACGGTGCTCGAGGGACCATATGGGACGCTGGGAATTGAACCCGGGTAGGCTCTATGCAAGGTACACGCCCTATCCGCTGTGCTATCGCTCCAGCCTTGTATTTCTTTTTTTTTTTTTACCCGCCCCCGTATTTCTTTTTTGAGGAAGTTTCTGTTCATTCTTTCTCTCCTTTTTAATGGGGTTGGAGGAATTTTTTCTTGTACAATTATACTAGTGTCTTGTATATCCTGGATTAACCCCTTATCAGATGGGTATTGTGTAAATATTCTTTCCCATTCCATGGGCTCTCTTTGTATTTTGGTTACTGTTTCTTTTGTGGTACAGAAGCTTCTTAGTTTAATGTAGTCGCATTTGTTTATGTTTGTTTTCACTTGCTTGATCAGTGGTGTTTCATCCTTAAAGATGCTTTTAGCTTCAATGTCATGGAGGGTTCTGCCTACATTTTCTTCCATGTACCTTACAGATTTAAGTTGATATTGAGGTCTTTAATCCAGTTTGATCTGAATTTTGTGCCCAGCGTTAGACAGTGGTCAGTGTTAATTTTTTTTGCAAGTAGCTGTCCAGTTTTCCCAGCACCACTTATTGAAGAGGGTTTCCTTGTTCCACTTGCATTTCTTGCTCCTTTATCAAAGATTAAGTGATCATATATTTGAAAGTCGGTGACAAAATATTCAACTCTGTTCATTGGTCTGCAGTTCTTTTTCTATTCTAATACCATGTTGTTTTAATTACTATTGCTTTGTATTATAGTTTGAAGTTGGGGAAAGGTGATGCCACCCATCCTCCCCCCTTTTAACTACTCATGGGTGTTTATTGTTCCATAACTATTCATGGGGGTTTATTGTTCCATATGAATTTCAGGAGTATTTTGTCTATTTCATTGAAAACTCTCATGGGTATCCTTATAGAGACTATATTGAATTTGTATAGTGCTCTGGGAAGTATTGACATTTTAGCAATGTTAATCATCCTGATCCATGAGTAGGTAATGTGTCTCCATTTCCTAGTGTCCTCTTTTATTTCTTGAAGTAGTGTTTTGTAATATTTTTTGTACAGGTCCTTCATCTCTTTAGTTAAGCTGAGTCTGAGGTACTTGATTTTCTGAGGTACTATTGCGATTGGGATTTTTTTAATGTCTCTTTCTTCTCTTTCATTATTTGTATATAAGAAAGCCATGGACTTTGGGGTGTTGATTTTGTAGCCTGCCACTTTGCTATACAAACCTATTTTTTCTAGGAGCTTTTCTGTAGAGTCTTTAGTATTTTCTAAGTATAGTATCATATCATCTGCAAATAGTGATACCTTGACATCTTCTTTTATATCTGGATGCCTTTGATATCTTTTTCCTGCCTAACTGCTAAGGCAAGAAATTTCCAGTACTATATTGAATATAAGTGGTGAGAGTGGGCAGCCTTGTCTTGTCCCTGATCTTAGAGGAAGGCTTTTAGTTTCTCCTCATTGAGAATAATACTTTCTGTGGGATTATGGTAGATGGCTTTGACTATACTGGGGAAAACTCCCTCAGTGCTCTTTTGTTGAGAGTTTTTATCATGAACGGGGGCTGAATCTTGTCAAATGCTTTATCTATATCTATTGATATTATATGGTTTTTATATTTTCTTTTATTTATATGTTATACTACGGTGATTGACTTGCGAGTGTTAAATCATCATTGCATCTCTGGGATGAATCCTACTTGGTCATGGTGTATGATCTTTTTGATGAGTCATTGGATTGTTTGCTAGGATTTTGTTGAAGATCTCTGCATCTGTGTTTATCAGGGATATCGACCTGTAATTCTCTTTCTTTGTGGTATCTTTGTGGTATCTTTCTTTGTGGTATCTTTTGGTATCAGGGTGATGTTTGCCTCATAGAAACTGTTTGGAAGTGTTTCTGATTCTTTCATTTCCTGGTAAAGCTTGAAAAGTGTTGGAAGTAATCCTCTTTAAAGATTTGGAAGAATTCACTAGCAAATCCATTTGGACCAGGACTTTTGTTTTTGGGGAGACTTTTTAATCACCACTTCAATTTCCTTGATAGTGATAAGTCTGTTGTGATACTCCAAGTTCTCTTGGTTCAGGTTTGGGAGGCTATAGGAATCCAGAAATTTATCCATTTCCTCGAGGTTTGCTTGCATTGTGGCATAAAAATTCTCAAAGCAATCTCTGATAATTCTTTGAATTTCTGTAGTTTCTGTTGTGATGTTCCCCTTTTCATTTCTTATTTTGTTTGCCAGGGTTTTTTTTTTTCTCTCTTTTTTGGGGGTGTGTCTTGCTAGAGGTTTATTGATCTTGTTTATTTTCTCAAAGAACCAGCTCTTGGTTTCATTGATCTTTCAGATTGTATTTTGGGCTTCCATCTCGTTAATTTCTGTTTTACGTTTGATTATTTCCTTTCTCCTGCCTGGTTTGGGCTCCTTTAGTGGGCTTGCTCTTCCTCCCTGAGGAATGCTACTAGAGCTATAAACTTTCTGGTAACTCATGTAGGAAGCTCTAGTTTAGAGGCAGCCTGACAATAATGCTCCCAAGCTCAGCTCTATCTTTTCATCCCCAGCCTGCAGGGGTATCCTCTTGTCACCTACACCCTGTGCTAGGAGAATCAGAATTACACCTTTCTTGGCATTGGACTCCTAGATGCACATTCCAGGCCAGTTGTAGAGCCTTTAAGAGCCCCAGACTTGATGTACAGAGCAGCATTCTTCAACCTTTCTTACATGTACAGATCAGCATATGTCCTGCATACACACCAGTGGACCAATAGTTATAACCAAGGTGGTGACCAATGGTTTTCTTTCTACACTCCTGGTCCCATACTGGTTGGTGGATCTGTGGTTGAAGATGACTATTCTAGAGTATCTCTGACTTTATTAGCACTTTGACCTTGGGAAAGTCATCGGGATACATAATTTTCATACAGATAAAATAAATTCTGACACCCAGGATTGTGGGAGGAGGCAAGGCGATAAATTGACATTTACTTTTAGTTTTAGAGCCACATGTGGCCATACTGGGGGTTACGTTTTTTTTTTTATTTTTGTTTTAATTTTTTTAAAAAATTTATTCTTTTATTGAATCACCATGTGGAAAGTTACAAAGCTTTCAGGTTTAAGTCCCAGTTATACAATGCTCGAACATGGGGAATGCTTTTGATTCTGAACTTGTGGGTCCTCTCTATGCATCAGAATTGAATATGGACACTCAGCTCACTGAGCTCTCTCTCTGGTCCTAAGACGACACTTTAACACAGCTCAGTGGTGTATGTTGATCTCTTCATACTCTCTAGTCTTTCAAAGACGAACATTTTGGGTGTCAGGTTTGAAGCCATTAGAAGTGACTACCAGATAAAATAAAAGCCAGGCATGGAGTGGCACAAAAAAATCTTCATATGAATTATAGGCCCAAGTGGCTTATCCTCTACTAGCTCATCCTCTTATGAGGCTTATCCTCTACTAACTTATCCTCTACTACCTCTATTTGCTTTTGGGGTCATCACACTCCACAGTTCTGGGACCTACTTGTGGGAGTAGGGGACCAGTGCGGGGGGTTAACCAGGCCTGGCCTGCACAAAGGCACTCTAGCCCTTTGAGCCATCTCCCACCCCAACACAAGAAGTTTTGAAGGAAAAAATATGAGCTAGCAAAGAGTAAGATATGAAGAAAGGGGAAGGAGTGGGAGGAAAAACCTGAGTAAGATGTTTTATAGTTGGTCAGTGCATCATGTGGAGACTTGACTATTATTTGGTTCAGTTGATGGCTGTTGACAGACATAAGATAATTGCAAGGACAAGCATTAGCTTTGGGACATAATTTACCCAGATTGACAGCCTAGAATGATCTAATTATTGAGCTAACAAGCAAATCTTTATTTCATTTGAGGCTATGGAGAGTTATAGATGGTTTCATATCACTAGGAGCAATGCTTAGAAATATGTAGTATATTTTTGATTTAGTGCTAGAAAAGTGGATTTTTTTGTTTCTTCTTGTTTCTTATTTTAAATTTAAAAGTTCTTTAGAGGAACTGCTTTTAGAAAAAAAAATCTTATGTCAAAATTTTGGTTCATTTTGCCTTTTCATCCTACATGTACCGAGTTTGCTTAGTTACTTCATTTCACAGTTTACAAATTGGATATAGGAAATATTTTTTCCCCCACCCATGTAAAAATTTTGGGTCCTCACTGTGTTTTCATCTGGGATGTATATATTTGAGGTAGCCCATGTGTTTAGTTAGGCTATTTAATGCTACACCATATTTAAAACTCTCCTTGTCCCCTACTTCATTAGTGATGAGAAGATTACAGCCTGCAATCATAGTCTTCATAAAAAGGAAAAAGGAAATTGGTTGGTTCTTCTCTTATTCATTCGTCTCCTTTGACTTCCAAAGTCTCCCAAATTACCTTTTGGGTTGTGTGCCCACCAGGGTGGTTAGTATTCTATTGATGTGGGAGTCCATTTCCTGCCCGCTCAGCCTTCTAACCGAGAGCCACATTGCTTTCTTTAAATTAAACCTCTCAGAGCAGTCCAGAGCAGAGTTGGAATAATAATACTTCAGAGTCACTGCAGCTACAGGTTCTCTGAGGTGAAAATGGTGGCCTATTATTCGAAGGGTTGGAGAGAGACCAGCAGAAAGCAGCAACATGAAGTAACTCTGCAGTGTATTGTTCTCAGGGCAAAAGGGTTTCAAATCTAACAGCACAACAAAAGAGTGGGAGAAAGTGCTTTCTGTCACCCTGAAGCATTCTTTGTCCAAACTCTCCTCTGCTTGGAAAGGATGAAGAGCTTTTTTACAAGGTTGGAAAAAAGTGCAAGGAAATATGGCTCTATTCCCAGGTCGGGACCTGCTATTTATTGGTTGCTACAGAAGGACTCGTCTGCCTGTTCCCTCAATTATAGGAAAAGGAGCATTTACTAGAAAAGCATGGCATGCTTGGGAAAAAGCACATCGCTTTCCTCTGCACTCCCCCCGACTCCATAAAACTCAACCAAACATAAAATGACAGTTTGGTAGAGAGGAATTTGTTCATTTTGACAGGACAATAGTAGCAGCATTCTAATTTCCATTGTACTCTTGTTTGAAATTACCCTCCCTTAAATAGTAAAAGCCTTCCCAGTACAATGAACAGTGAATAAAATAGGCAGTCGGGAAAACTGGAGATTTCAGATTGCGGAGAGATCTGGGATTTTAATTGAAATTCTGGTCATTAGGGTTGGGGGGAAAGACCAATAATATCTTCTACTCTAGAAGAGTCTCAGATTGAAACTTGTCTTATAATCACCTGGAGGGATAAGTCCCAAGTTTCAATTTCTGTTTCAATTTCTGGGGAGAGACCTGAGCATTTGCATTTCTAGCAAATTCTCTGGAGATACTCATGCTGCTGATTTGGGAAGCCAAGTCTGAGAACCACAGAGCAAGGGCTGGAGGAAATGTCCGGAATCCCACTTTACCTGCCAGAGAATCTGAACCAAGCATAAAGGGTGGCCTCTGAGAGCCCAAATGCTTATGAAACATAACAAGAAGACTGACTTTTTAGTAAAGCCGAGGGACCCTGAACATGTCTGAGTTCCAGCTGTTGGAGACAGTGCCAGAGGAATGACTATAGAAATTCTGAAGAAATGTAGAAAAGAGAGCTAGAAAGATATGAAAGAGACAGCTATAAGTGTCTTGAAAACGATCAAGATAGAAGTTGTTACCAGTGTCCTTGGAGGTCTGATGTAATGAAATACTTTTCCGTGACCTCATTTTCCTCCTTGCAATTTTGAATGATTTGAATCTATGAAAATTGGTGACATATATGTAGTATTAGGTTTAAGAATATTACACTCTGTGAAATAAGACCTGGTGTTTTTGTTGTTCTTCTTTTTTGATTTTGGGCAAACCCGGCTATGCCCAGGGCTTGCTCTTGATTCAGCACTCAGGGCTCACTCCTGTATGGGTTTGGGGGATTATATGAGATGCTGGAGATAGAACTTGGCTTGACCCTGAGCACGGAAAGTGCCCTACCTGCTGTACTTTCACTCTGGGTCCCTGGTGTCTTTTCTTCTTAAACTGCTCTTCAGATAACAAAAACCACCTTGTACTAGCACTCAAGAATTTAGATGGACATTTATCTCTGGATACAAGTCACATAGCCAGGCAAGATAGGCCAGAATCTAGCCTTCCACACATGCCAACCAGTGGTGAGGGACCGCACGGTTGGTGGGGCATGGAAGAAGAGTCAGAGGTTCCTTCTTTAGATAAAAACATCTGGCCAGAGTGTCCATAGGAGGTGACTCTGTGGTAAAAAGCACAGTGTGATGTAGCAGTTGGTGATGGGACTGGGCTCTGAGAGACACGCAAAACAAAGGGCCAGGGCTCCCCACTGCCTTCCTCCTGACAGCATCACCTCTGACAAGTGGCTCTGCCTTGGTGGCCTGATGTGTGGAGGCAGGGGGTTCCGGCTCCCGGGAGAGGAGGGCATTGGCGGAGCTGGCAGCTGAAACATGAAGCCTCCATCCCTCAGACTGTGTAGACTCACTGGGAGACCGGCCAACTAGCTGTCTGCTGCTGAGTGTGGGCGCGGAAGTGGGAGGAAAGCACAGGGTGATGAGAGAGTAGGAGGACAAAGAGAAGCTGTGAGGAGTGGAAAATTTGTTGAAGGGGATGAAGAAAAGGAGAGGGAGACACTGGGAGCCCCAATTAAAAACACACTTAAAGGACCTTGCCATCTGCAGCAGGCCTGGATTCTGTCATGTGGGTCACTCAGTCCTTGACTCCTTGTGCTGGCTCTGGCTGGGTCAGACCTCAGGGATAGGCCCTGCGCTATTCCATTTATGGAGCTTGTTTCCCAGGCTGCACCGGGATGGTGTGACCAGAGCAGGTATTGAGAGCACTGGATGGTGAGGGGAAGAAGAAGCCAGGGAGCCCCCATCTCCACACAACTCCTGCCTCAGGGGGTCACTGGGCAGCAGCTGATGCAGGGGGAAGGGGACTTTCAGAGACCACCTTACTCAAGGCACCCTGGACTTCCTCAAGTATTTCTTCTCTTTCTCTCCTAGCTCAGGGCTGGGAATTGCTTCGCTCTTTAGCTTCTCTTTCAGGGGGAGAAACAATTCCCTGAATTATTATTCTGACAGAATGGATGAGTGAATTGAGGCCTCACTAGGCTAAGGAACTGTTCAAGTTCACCACCACTAGTAAGTGATTAAAAAAGTGCTTTCCATGAGTGCTGTCATGTGTGGGACCTCAAGAGGCACAGGAAGGGAATGGCCGAAGACAATAGAGCGAGAGAGCTGGCCCATAGCTTACAGTGGGGCTGAGGGCTGGGAAGAGGAACAGGAGGAGCATTTGGGACCTGGGTGGAGAGAAGTGGGTATCCTGATGATGGGTTGTGATATGGTGAAATAATGTATGCATAAAACTACCATTTATAGTATCATAAATCACAATATCTCAATAAAATTTTTTTAAAAATAAAAGAAAAAGTGCACGGGGGCTGGAGCAATAGCACAGCGGGTAGGGCGTTTGCCTTGCACGTGGCCGACCCAGGTTCGATTCCCAGCATCCCATATGGTCCCCTGAGCACCACCAGGGGTGATTCCTGAGTGCAGAGCCAGGAGTAACCTCTGTGCATTGCCGGGTGTGACCCAAAAAGCCAAAAAAAAAAAAAAGTGCATTCTACATATAGTATAGGAGAGATTACCACCTTATTTTCTTTATTATATATATTATATATATATATTTTGGTTTTGAGCCACACATACCTGTGCTCTGGCTTACTCCTGGCTCCATGCTCAGGGATCACTCCTAGCAGTGCTCAAGAGACCATATGAGGTACTTAAGATAGAACCTAGGCTGGTCTCGTGCAAGGCAAGAACTTTATGACTGTACTATCTTTCCAGTCCCCAGAGCTCACTTCTTAATATAATGTTATGGAATTTTTTGAATTGAGATGGAAGGAATTAAGAAAATGGAAGAAAACATATTTTCGTGCATGGAACAATGGTAATGGTGTGAAAACCTTTCTTTGACCCCAAGAAACAAACTAATCTCTGAGGTAAAATAGATAGGTGTGCTCCAGCATACTGGAATCCTAAATCTGGGTGAATTAATTCAACTCAGGCCCCAGTACTAGTCTTTTATTGTTCTTGGTTGGCCACAGGGGGTTACTTATTCCACTCATCTAGCAGCAGCCTGTGAAAATGTGGCCTTGGCTCGCTTTGGAGCTCAGGTTGCTATAGAAACCTTTGACTGGAGGTGGATGGATCACAAAGGTTTATTAATGAAAATTTCCCTGTACTACCACCAGGCTCAGTTTGTGTGAAAATCCAAGAAAGCCTCATTAGTTTTTGTATTAGTTTGGTTCTCCAGAGAAATAGAACCAACCAGATGTGTATTTAGACAGATTTATTTTGAAAAATTTGTACCTGTGATTATGGGGGCTGATAAGTTGGCAAATTGGAGATCAGGAGAGTCACATCATGGTTCTTGTCCAAATACTAAAACTCAGCGTGGATAGGTGTTTCAGTTCCAATCCAAAGGCAGGAAGAAAAAGAAAAGGGATATCCCAGTACCACACCATTAAGCAGGAGTTCCTCCTTACCAGGAGGAGTTTTTAAAATTAAATTTATTATTAATTTTGGCAATTACATGTTTGGACAAGGACCAACCACATTAGGAAGAGGAACTTGCTATAATCAGTTTACTGATTCAAACTTATTAACTTCACTCATGGACACAAGCCAAATAATCTTTGACTGGATGACTAGACATCCTGACCTAGTCATTTATACATAAAATCAGTTATTTAAATTTTTTTAAAAGTTAACTGTCTATCTATTAGGTTCTATGAGAATGCTGATCTCAGGAATCAGAGGTGAGTATGTCCTTGAATTGATGGATTGAACTGATTCCTTCCTGAGAAATGTGTCACGAAATGATGACTATCAGAGAATCACTCATATTTGAAGATGAAGGGCAGTAGGTCTCACAGTGTTGTCTCTGGAGCTCCAGCATTAGACAATTTAGAACATTTTAAGAAATGAAACTCTCCCCACCCCTGCCTCCATGGAATGTAAAACTTGGAAGCTGGGGTTCAGTAATCTGTTTTGTTTTGTTTTTGTACTGTTGGGGCTAGAATCCAAGGTTGTGTAAGTATATTCTTTTCTTTTTGTGTTTGGACCACACCTGGCAGTAATCAGGGGTCACTACTGGCTCTGCACTTAGAAATTATTCCTGGAGTTGTTCAGGAGACCACATGGCTTGCCAGGGATTAAAATTGATTCTGCTATGTGCAAGGCAAATGCCCTACTGCTGTATTATCTATCCAGCCCTTGTATAAGTATATTATAAGTAATCTAAATGATCTTTTTGAAAACTAGGTCTACACTATGGTAATATTCTTACACTGGGTGTTAAGAAATTTCTGTAGGTCAGCAAATGTATTCTTGGGACATGAGAATTAAAATGGAAATGCTCTTTTTGTACAAAAATCCAAAAAATGGATGCAGCTATATTCTAAATAACCCAAATCAGAACCTCTAAACTGTGTGGCTCTCCCCCGAATATTCCAAGGAGGTCACAGATGAAAATTGCATAAACGGTGGTGGTGGTGGTGGTAGCATAGCATGAGCCTAGAGGCCAACTGGTAAGACTGTTGGCATTAAAGGAAATAAAATAAGAAGGGAGTGAGGGGTAGACTGAGAAAAATTGACCAAAATGATCTGTTTCTCAGCAGATACAGTCGTACTTTTTCTTTGTCCAAAGTGTGTGTGTCTGTGTGTGCGTGTGTATGTGTGTTGGTATAGAGTAATACTGCTTGGCTACTGGTTGCACAGATGCATTTGTATTATGTGAACTTTGAGTGAATTGTAGGACTTAGAATCTAGAAAAGTAATGGAGACTTGGTTTATTATATGGTATGGAAGTATCTGAGGGCAGATGTGAGACCAATGTGTGCTTGCAGTCAATGCCTATGCAGGAATGAGCCCAGGGGCCATTCATGCACTTGCCTTACATGTGGCCCACCCCACTTTGCTACCCAGCACCACATATGATTCACTGAGCCACTGCCAGAAGTGATATCTGAACATAGAGCTGGAAGTAAGCCCTGAGCCTGGCTGGGTGTGGGCTCAAAATGGAACCAAACCAAAGCAAAAAGAGAAAAGAGTGATTTGATTAAGCACTTGGCCTCCTCTCCTGCACTGATTTAAGATTGGTGGCCTGAATGTATTGGTTTTGTAGTTTTGTGTGTAATTTTAAAGCTCGTTTTGGTTTAGTGAAGAGCCAGGAGTAGGCCCTGAGTACTACTGGGTATAGCCAGCTCTCTCCCCCCCAATCCCTGCCCAACAAAACAAAACCCCCCAAGTACGTGTTTTTGTATCAATAAGGATCCACAGGTATATGTAGGGGAGAAAATTAAGTTATTTAAATCAACAAAATGTCCTTAGAGATCATACTGATTAAGGTTTTGTTTCAACTTTAATCCTTAAATATTTTTTTGTTCACATATAATCCACATAGCATCAAAATATGTCATTTTAAAGAGTACAGTGCAGTGGTTTTTAGTATAATCACAGAGTTGTGCTGCCATCACCACTGTGTAATTCTAGAACACTTTTATTACCACCATAGAGTCTCAGTTCCATTAACAGTCTCTCCTGCCTCTCCCCTACTCCCTCCCAGTCCCAGAACTTGGCGCTCTCTAATGTGCTTTCAGTCTTTATGGCTTAATTTGAACATTTACTATAAATGGAGCTATACAATATGTGGCCTCTTGTGCCTGATTTCTTTGCAACATGCATAATGTCTGCAAGTTTCATTCTTGTCGTAGCTTGCACCAGACACATTTCTTGTTATTTCCAAATGATCCGAATGATGTTCCTATATATGGATATACTACATTTTAATTTATCCATTCATGCATTAGTAGACATTGGGTTGGTTCCTCCATGTAGCTATTATGAAGAATGCTGCTATAAACATTCATATGTAGGTTTCATGTGAACATAGGTTTTTACTTTGGGGATTATCTACCTAGGAGTTAAATGGTTGGGTCACAAGACAACTCTGTGTTTGACTTTTTGAGGAATTCCCTATTGGTTATGGCTGTGCCCTTGTACATTCGTAACAGCAGGGCACAAAAGTTCCAATTTCTTCACATCCTTCTCAACACTTGCTATTATATAGCTTTTATTTATTTATTCTTTTATTTTCTTTATTTTTCCCAATATTTCTCTTACACTTTATATAAACACTGTGGTTTATGAAGTTGTTTATAATGATTTGTTATAGGCATTCATTATTCCAACCCCAATCTCACCACCATTACAGCTTCCCTGACACCATTGTCTCCAATTTTCCCAACCACCCCTTAAGTCTGCCCCAATAGCAGGCCCTCAATTATCTGTTTAATATTGCTTATTATCAGTAATTTGCTAATAAAATGATAAAAAATATTTCCTTATAAGAAAGTTAGGGAAGATTGTTGTATCTCGCCTTGAAGCCATTATTTCCATATACAAAATTACTAAAATGTTACAGATTAAGGCTTGTGTGTTTATATTTTGTTAATCAAGATTGGTTGCCTTCTACATTACATCCTATCCAGTCTGGTGGGCTACTACTGGTTTATCAGTGTTGTAGAGCTTGAGATGTCACATGACTGTGTGCTCCAGGTAATCCAAAATTTTTAATGCCGTGATACTGCTGAAGTTAAACTTTTAACTGAATGGTGACTTTGGTGTGTGTGTGTGTGTGTGTGTGTGTGTGTGTGTGTGTGTGTGTGTGTGTGTATGAGACTTCCTGGGCTTCTGGAAGTACAGACAGATAGAAGAAGGTCATCCATCCTGACTCCGTGAAAGCCTGGAGATTTCAATCACAAAATCTGCATACCTGAGTTTTCCAGCAGATTAATTTCTGGGTGAGGATCATCCTGATTAGCGCAGTCTGGACAGGAGCATGGTGGCTATTGTAGAGCATGGGAGATTTTGAGTGCTGGGGCTCTGTTTGGGTGGGCTCTGGGCTGGCCCACCCCCACTCTGAGGTGCCCAGATGACTCACATTGTGTAACTTTTAATTATGGTTCCCCTTGTGGCTAAGAAATCATTTTAATTTGTATATTCCTTATGACTTATGCATTTGAACATATTCTTACCTACTGACAGGCCATTTTCATATTTCCTTTGGAGAAATAGCTACTCAAATATTTGCTTTTTATAGGGTTTATTTGGTATTTTTATTGCTAAGCTGGAGGGTTTAGTTCTCTTGGAGGGGGCACAGCCAGCTATGATCAGGCTGTGTGCTCTGTGTTCAAGGGTCCCTCCTGGTCACTCTTGGCTCTGTGCTCAAGGGTCCCTCCTGGTGGTGTTCAGGGGACCATAAACAGTGCTGGGGATGGAACTGGGATTGGTCACATGTCAGACAAGTGCCTTAACTCCTGTGCCAGCTCTCTGACCCTGGAAGAATTCTTTATATAGTCTAGATACATGAATTTTGGAGTTTTCCTTACTGTTTGTGTTGCTGATCTGTTCTGAGGCCATACATGGTGATGGTCAGGGCTTACTCCTACTAGGCTTGGGAGAGTATATATGGTGCCAGGGATCAATCCTGGGTCAGGTTGCCTTCATGCTGCACTATCTCTTCAGCTCATCATCACTTTTTGGACAACATTATTTATTTCCTTTTTTAAAAATTAATTTATTGAAAATTATTTTTTTTAATCACTATGAACCACAAAGTTATTCATGATTGAGTTTCAGGGATACAATATTTGTGCATCAATCCCCTCACCAGTGTCTGCTTCCCTCCACCAATGTCTCTAGTTTCCCACCTGTCCCTCAGCCTATCTCCCGGACAGGCACCTTTTCTCTTTTTCTCCTTTTAGGCACTGTGGTTTATAATACTATTACAGGGAGGCTTTCATGCATGTCACTTTACCTCCTTTCGGTTGTTGTCCAGAGTGACCACTTTCCTCTTTCATTGACATCATTGACAGCATTCTTTGATACACAAGTGTTTTTCTTTTTTTTCTTTTTCTTTTTTTTTTTTTTTTTGCTTTTTGGGTCACACCCGGTGATGCACAGGGGTTACTCCTGGCTCATGCACTCAGGAATTATACCTGGCAGTGCTCATAGGGGACCATATGGGATGCTGGGAATTAAACCCAGGTCGGCTGTGTGCAAGGCAAATGCCCTACTTGCTGTGCTATTGCTCCAGCCATGTTTTTCATTTTTATGCAATTAATTTATTTCTCCTCATCTCCTGTGCTATAGGTGTCAGGTTTAAGACTCTGTTGCTCTCATCATTTTTCAAAGAAATAGATAAAACACTCTGAAATTCATACAGAACAATAACCCCCCACGAATAGCTAAAGCAATTAATGGGACGAAGAATATGGGAGGCATTATCTTCCCCAACTTTTAAACTGTATTACAAAGCAGTAGAAATTTAAAACAGCATGGTATTGGAAGGCAGCTATGCTCACCACTATACCACCAACTCGTGGTATTGGAATAAAGACAGAGCTGTAGACCAATAGAATAGAGTTGTATATCCTGGCACAGACTTAAATTTTGAACACTTAATTTTTGATAAGGGATCAAGAAATGTGAAGTGGAGAGCAAGGAAAGCCAACAAGTGGTGCTAGGAAAACTGGACAGCTACATGCAATAACATGACTTAGATATCTTTCTCTAATACCAGGCACAAAAGGCAAATCAAAATGAATTAAAGCTCTCAGCATCAGACCTGAATGTATTAAGTACATGGAAGAAAAGGTGGACAGAATCTTCCACGACATTGAAGCTAAAGGCACCTTTAAAGATGAAACACCACTGACCAAGCAAGTGGAAGCAAAGATAAACAAGTGGAACCACATTAAACCAAGAAGCTCTGAACCTCAAAAGAAAAGGTAATCAGGATACAGAGACAGTCCACGTAATGGGAAAATTTATTTACCCAATACCATCAGGCTAAGGGTTAATATGCAAGATATATAAGGCAGTGGTAGAATTTTATAAGAATATTAATCCAACCCCATCAAAAAATGGGAGAAGAAATAAACAGAAACTTCTTCAAAGAAGAAATACAAGTAGCCAAAAGGCATATGAAAAACTGCTCTACATCACTAATCATCAGGGAAATGCAAATCAAAACAGCAATGATATATTATCTCACACTATAGAGACTGTCGCATATAAAAAGGAACAAGAACAACCAATGTTGTCACAAATGTGGGGAGAAAGGGACTGTCATTTATTGTCAGCGGGAATACCTACTGGTCCAGCCTTTATTTGAAAACAATATGGGCATTCATCAAAAAACTAGAAATTGAACTTTGGTATGACCCAGCAATACCACTTCTGGAAATATACTCTGAAAGCACAAAAACACACAGTAGAATTGTCATCTGCACTTATGTTCATTGCAACACTATTTACAATAGCCAAAATCTGGAAACAACTTGAGTGCTTGAGAACAGATGGCTGGTTAAAGAAATTATGGTACATCTACACAATGGAACACTATGCATTTGTTAGGAAAACAAAGTCATGAAATTCACTTATAAATGGATGAGCATGTAGAGTACCATGCTGAGTTAAATGAGTCAGAAGGAGAGGGACAGATATAGAATGATTGCACTCGTTCGTGGGATATAAAAAAATCCATAGTATGAGACTAATATCCAAGGACAGTAGGAACAAGGGCCAGGAGGATTGGTTCATGACTGGAAACCTGCCTCAAGTGCTTGGGATAGAGAAAGGACCATTGTGACAAAGACAGTTGGGAATAATCACATTGGATAAGTAATGTGTGCTGAAAGTAGGTAAATGAACCAACAGGATAACCTCTCAGTATTTGTATTGAAAACCATAATGCATAATGTCCAATAGGGGATATATGTAGAGAGAGAGGAGAGAGAGAGAGAGAGAGAGAGAGAGAGAGAGAGAGAGAGAGAGAAGAAAAGTGCCTGCTATAGAGCTATAGAGACAGGCCGGGGTGGAGGGGTGTGGCGGGAGGGAAACTGGGAACATTGGTGCTGGGAAATGTGCACTGGTGGAAGGATGGGTGTTGGAACATTGTATGGCTGAGCACCTCGATCCCACAGCAATATCAGTGTCATGGCCAACTGAGCCGTCTCCGGTCACTCCACAGAGAAGGGTCCATGTCATGCTGCACTGCCATCAAATGGCACTTGTATTCTCACCTACTTAAGGGGCAGGGAAGTGGAATCTGACAATGTGTTTGAAAGGAACTATTCTCTATATACCACTAAGACATTCACAGTTTTGCTCACACTTGAGAGAAACCAAATTTGGGATCAACAACACCCCCCCTCCCCCATATGTATGTAACATACGTATATTAGAACCAAAAACATCTGCATCACTGAAATGAGATGCTACATTTTTGTCTGTTCATAAGAATCTAAATGAGAAATGTAGCCTGAAAAAGTTTAGTATCTTAGGTAAATTTGGGCCAGACTTTATTGTTTGTTATATTATTCCATAGTTATGACATAAGGAAGTGTCTGGCAATTCTACTTAGAATTTAGTAACAGGAAGACACTTATTTCTAGATAAACTTAGGCACTTCCCTTGAATTTTGGAATGGGACATTTGTTTCTATTTTTATTTTGTTGCTAGGAAGTTCAGAACTGAAATTAATAGCCATCTCATATCTTTCAGTATAGCTAGCATATTTTCTTTCAAATGAAAGGATTTTTTTCTTTTAAGTTTTTGGGCCATTCCCAGTAGTGCTCAAGGATTTACTCCTGACTCTGTTTGGGCTATGAGAGCAAAATTGGAAAACAATAAAATTGGTCCACAAAAAATACTTTTTTTTTTTTGGCGGGGAGCATGCCTGGAAATGCTCCGGGGATACTCCCAACTTGTTGCTTGGGGCTACTCCAGGCAGTGCTCAGGGGACCATATAGAGTGCCAGGTATCGAATCCAGGCCTGTTGCATGTAAAGCATGAACTCAGCCGTGTGTGTGTGTGTGTGTGTGTGTGTGTATGTGTGTGTGTGTGTGTGTGTGTGTGTGAGAGAGAGAGAGAGAGAGAGAGAGACAGAGAGACAGAGACAGAGAGAGAGACAGAGAGAGACAGAGAGAGAGAGCCCACAATATTATAAAGTATCAAAAATGGACTTTTTGGCATGGGCAATCATAATATACGGTTGAATGAGAAAAGCAGGATCCAGGACAGATCCATCCCTGTGGGATATGGACAGTATGTGTGAATGTATCTGAGGAGGGGGGTGATTAACATGTTCTTGAAAGAGGTCTAGAAGAGTGGCAGCTTTTCTAGAGTCTGAGCTCTGGAGAGAACCTTCCAAAAAGAATGATGTTGGTCTGCAAGGCCCTGGATTTGATCCCTGGGTCAATTAAAACTAAATTAAACAACAATCACATACTGGATGTCACAACCATTAAAATTGTAACCTCGAGGTTGTATGCTGGCTTTATTATCCAGGTGAAGGCCCTGAGTTTGATTCCCTGAACTGCATTGCCCCATGTTTTGGGAGTATATTCCTAAAAAAATGTTTTTGTATACATTATTTTACAATGAGCAAATGACTGCTTTTACCTATAATAATAATAATGTAGTACTATAATAATAATAATGTAGTAATAGCAATTTACTCATTATAAAATATATATAGTCCAAAGAATATTATTTTGGAGGTAATATCTATATTGCCTCAGGTGAGCAAATCTACTTACAGATACATATGAGGTATCTGCTTTACCAGGTATCAAGCTACATCCTTGGCCCTAAAACTTTATTTTTTATTTTCTAGTGGATTGGAGCGATAGCACAGCGGGTAGGGCATTTGCCTTGCATGCGGCCAACTTAGGCTCGATTCCTCCGTCCATCTTGGGGAGCCCCGCAAGCTACCAAGTGTATCCCACCTGCATTGTAGAGCCTGGAAAGCTACCTGTGGCATGTTCAATATGCCAAAAACAGTAACAACAAGTCTCACAATGGAGATGTTACTGGTACCTGCTCGAGCAAATTGATGAACAATGGGAGGACAGTGCTAATCTGATTTTGACAGCTTTCATGTTATGGTGTTCATATGCAGTTACCACAGCCCACCATTATCCCTGTGTCATCTTTAGTTCTATATCAGTCCCCCATCCCCTCTTTTTTTATTCTCTGGTAATCTCAATTTAGGACTGGAGTGAGAGCACAGCAGGTAGGGCATTTGCCTTGTATGCAGCCGACCCGGGTTCGATTCTTCCGTCCCTCTTGGAGAGCCTGGCAAGCTACGGAGAGTATCCCGCCCGCACGGCAGAGTCTGGCAAGCTACCTGTGGCGTATTGGATATGCCAAAAACAGTAGCAAGTCTCACAATGGAGACGTTACTGGTGCCTGCTTGAGCAAATCAATGAACAACGGGATGACAGTGCTACAGTGCAGCAGGTAAGTATATTTATATTAAGCATATTTTATAAGTATATTTATAGAAGTGTGTATGTGTGTGTGTGAGAGAGAAGACAGAGAGAGGAGGGAGAGAGAGTGGAGAGAAAAGGGGAGAGGGAGGGGAGAGAGAGAGAAAGAGAGAGAGAGAGAGAGAGAGAGAGAGAGAGAGAGAGAGAGAGAGAGAGAGAGAGATCTTAACTGCAAAGCCTTAAGTAAGGAGAAGAGGTGAGCAGACTCCTTTACAAATCCAAACCATGGCTGTAGGGCTGGGGACAAGCAGGCAGAACATTCCTGTTTCTCAGGCCCCTTGGAGAGTAAATCTTTGGTCAAAGGCTGGATGGCAAATCTTTGACCCCACTCGGTTCCCCCAGGAGTCACAGCAGCAGGCCACTAAGCCTGCCAGGGTGACCCAGCAGCTGCGTTTGGAATCTCTGGGTTTAACTGTTGGAGGCTGAAGGCCTGGGGAACAGGTCAGGCTTTGGTGAGCAACCCTGGCCCCGCTGGACACCACTTCCCTTGAGCTCTGGTCATCTCTGTGGGGCAGCACTGCACCCACCATGTGGGCTCTGCTGTTCATGACGACCCGACCCCACTCGGGAATGCAGGGAGGAAACAAACCACATGGATACTGGCTCCAGGACTGACATACAAAAGGACATTCCCCCGCCCCCAGCTCCCTCCTCCCCCATCCCCCACCCCAGTCCTCCTTCCCCCCCTTTCCCCCCCTTCTTTTTAATCTGTCTTTTGTTTGGAAGGAGGAGAATTTGCTAAATCCAGCAATGCCAGGATTAACTTTATTTTTCTCTGAGCTTTCTGAATGGTCTAGAACATGCTTGGTTTTTTAATCTAGAGGAGACTGTTGGAACTCTTGCTGAGTAGTTTGTTTCTTTCATATTACGAACTCACGATATATGTCTCTAGGGCATGTCGGAGACCAGCCATCGAGTTCTCCACTATGACTTCCTTTAGGAAGAGTTTTGTGAAAAGTTGACCTGGATTTTGTTTAGATAACTTTTAGACATGGTATCCATCAAAAAAATCTATATTGCTTTCTATCTATATTGCTGTTTATTCTCATAGTGCTGAATCTTGACATCTGTTTCAAATTGCACATCACTTTTCTTGACATGGTTCGATATAACAAGTTCACTTGAAAGAATGTTTACAGTGTATCACCAGAGCACATATATATATGTGTGTGTGTGTGTGTTTGTGTGTGTGTGTGTGTGTGTATATATATATATATATATATATATATAAAACTTGCTACAGCCATTGGCTATTTCACACATCTTTTTCCCTTTAGGAGGATAAAAACAACTTTGGTTCCATTTCCATTTCTTTTTGGTGAAACGCCATGGCTTAAGTTCAAAGCACTCAGCAAAGGTTAGAGCTCTGTTTCTTAGTTATCTTTTTGCTCCTTTAAATTTCAAAGAGAGAGATAGAGAGAGAAAGAGAGATAGAGAGACAAGAAAAATTGCAGACGAGGTAGGCAGGTAGGGGATGGCAGGAGGGAAACTGGGGACATTCATGAAGGGAAGAGTGTTGGAACATTGTATGACTGAAACCAAATCATGAATAACTTTGTAACTATGTATCTCATAGTGATTCAGTAAAAAATATTAATTTCTAACATTACTTCCCCATCTTTCCCAACTTTCTACATGGACAGCCTGCTAGGACAAGCATCAGGCACTCTGTAAGTAAATAGGAAAGATTGACCAGGTCTTGACTTCTCACTGGCAGAAGAGTAAGTTTCTGATCTTCTAATAGGTCAGGCAGAACCACCTGACCTCGTTCCACTCTTCCTACCCACCATGAAATCTCAGCATCTGCTCTTCTCAGACCACAGGAGCAGAAGTGTCCATGGTTAATAGTTTGCCTTGTGTCTTATATCCCACCCCTGCCTGTGTTCTCTGGGACCTGGTGTGACCCTCTTCCTCCTGGATCCTTAGCCTTCCTCTTTCCTTCTTCACTAAATCTTCTTTGGACCACAGACATGCTCTGGCTTTCTTCTCCTTTTAAAGAAATGATTCACTCTGGTTTCAGTTTCCCTGTCCTCCTGTTGAAAAACAAAACCAAAGGCCAAAACCAAAACATTTAATGGAATGGGAAGGTTTGTATTTTTGAGATAAGGTAAAAGAGAGGAGAGTAGCTTGACAGGGTTAGCCAAGCTGCTCCCTGCTTTATCTCAAAAATGCAAACCTTCCTATCCACCCGGACCCCTCTCTAATGTTCGATAACCTCCAGGTGGGAAGGACCTGGCTCTTCTGCCCTCTAGTTCCTCTTTTCCAAAATCTTTCTCTTCCCATTCTCAGAATAATCACTCCTGCCACCCCAATCTCTGTGAGGACCAAATTTCCTCTTAGTCCAGCCATCATTCCCACAGTTTGACCTTTTAATTATAAACATCCTGAGGCCTGGACATAGAACAGAGGTTAGAACTCAGGCCTTGTATATACTTGACCAGGGTTTGATTCTTGGAACCACATGGTTCCTTAAGCACTACTGGGTGTGACCCTGTAGGCCCCCAGCACCAATGGGAGTGATCTAGAAATCTCCAATACTGCTGGGTCTAAGCAGCAGCACATCCTTAGACCCTTGCATTGAACTGATGGCCTGTTTGGCTGAGAATAACCCGTGGGGTTCCTGGACCGCCTGAGTACTGCTTGGGAGACATCCCACACCCGAGAGAAAAACTAAAGAAATAGAAAAGCATTTTCAGTGTGGAATACTCACCCAACCAAATACTATTCGCCCTTTAGTTGAACATGAATGGAACAAGAGGGGATCGTGCTAAGGGAACTAAGTCAGAAGAAGAGAGACAAATACTGGATGATCTCACTCATATAGATGTATATATAAAGATATGAAGCAGTGCAAAGCAAGGAAGCAGTGTCTGAGCAATGAAAATACACTGTCCAACTCTGACCACAGAACACAGATTGCCAAAGTGGATTGAAAGGGTACCTAGATAGAGGGATAGCGCATTTTAGGCATTTTGGTTGTAATGAGACACGGTCAAATGGTACCCTTGAAATGTATAAACATGTGTGCTTTTATAGACTAATGTAATGTCAAAAATTAAAAAAAAATCTAAATCTGTTCCAAGGATAGGATAAGGGTGGTGAATAAGGGAATCTGAAAAATCACATTATGAAAGGTGGGAAGCCACCAGGAGAATAGAGCAGCTATATTAGTTTTTTTCCCCTAGAGCAGTGTTGGGTTCAGTGCCTGGGGCCTCTCCCAGTGGTGCTGATGGGACCATGTGGTGCTGGAGATGGAGACCTGAGGCTTCTGGGTGCAAAGCCTGTGTTCCAGCCCTGTGAGCCATCTCCCTGGTCCCCACCACTTTAAGTCTCAATGCACTTTTCGTTTCTAAGGAAGGGCTCTGGGATTCTATCCATGTTTAAGATTCTTTCTGCTTCTTTGAGTTTTGTGTTCCTCAGTGAGGGTCCTGGGGCTAATTTGTCCAGAATAGTTCTTCTTTGACTACAAGTTGTTATGCATCCTAGGATTCAAGCCTTCCCCCCGCCCCTGCCTTCCCCGCACAACACACACACAACTCTAATGAACCCTGTGGGGGCACGGCCAGCAGAGGCTATGAAGATCCACTTTCACATAAACCTGTACATATTGAGGCAGAATCCTGCGACAGTCTCCGAGGGAGGGCACAACCTGAGACTAAGACAAGACCCTGGGATTAGATTGTTTTCTGTGGATTTCAAGACAGAAAACTGGCTTTCTTTTATGTAGTCTGTACAGCAAAAACAACAGATTTCCAATAGTAAAAGGTCATGTTTTTATTAATCTTGTGTTTTCAAAACAACTCTCTTCCTGGGTAGTTTCATTAGACTCCTTTTGGGGCACAGGTTACCTCTGACCCGTGCTCCCTAAGAATCACAGATTCCTGTACCTAGACAAGAGGAACTGGGGTTGGAGAAGGTCACAGACCATCCCCCAGGCTGGGCGATCAGCTACACTAGCAGACTGTCAGGATGTGACGGGGGACTCTCTTTTCCAGAAGTGGGGGTAATCTGGGGATTTGGGTTTGTCCACAGGAAGCCAGGTTCAGGCTGCTGGTCTAAAGTTTTCCCACAAAACCAGGTTTCACCTTTGGGTGGGTGTATAATACAAATGACTTAGAGATAAGAGTCAGATAGGAAAGGTCATCCAGAATTTGATTTCAGAAGTTTGGCAGGAAGGGAAGCGGGACCACTAGGCCTTTAGCAGTGAAGGTGGGGCCTTACATTTCTCATGGAGAATGAAACGGCTTTCCATAGTGGGTGACGTGGAACTATTATACTTGATTCCCTGTCAAGCAGGGGAAAAGGACACAAATTCCATGAGACCCATTTGCTGCTTTTTCAGAATCTTGTTTTGAAATGACATCAACAGTTTTAGCAACGTACTTGTATTCAAAAAATAAAAACATTGGACAGAACTGGTGTTGACGAGTGTGAACTTGTTTTGGCAGTCAGAATAATTGTTTTTGGCTAGGGCACCACTATTCTTCACAACTGCTCCGTGAGGCAAATCTTTGTGACAGAGGAATTCCAGCTGAAGAGAGCCTTATGGATTTTGTTTAAAAGGTGTTACTGGTTGGTTCTTGGAACTGGTGATCCATTTCCTCATCTCTAATACAGGGTCAATAGTGGTATTCACCTCATACATAAGGTTGGAATTGGAGGTCAAATGGAAGAGTCTAGATGGGCCTTTTTAGATAGTGAATTAGTGCTAAGTTAATGACAGGATTTCTTGCCACATCACACACAGTTCAATCCACTGCAGGCCCCCTATTTGTCAGAACAATTTTCTTCTTCTTTAACCCTGCTATTATATATTAAAATTATTTTTGTTAAAGAGCTATGATTAATAAATTTATTAATAGTTGAGTTTTAGGCATATAATAATTCAACAACAATCCCCTACCAGTGTCACCGTCCCTCTACCAGTGTTCCCGGATTTTCTCCCCATCCCAACCTCTGCTTCATCCCTGTCTATCAACTTGTCTATCTACAAGTTTCAATGGTTGCCACTTAAATCTCATGTTGCAGTTTTGATAAGTCTATGTGTTGGATATAGAGCCATATAGCTCACCCATATCACCAGGAAAGCTGAAACCCTGATGCCTGTTCACCCATTACTTCTTGTTCTCTTCTTCCCCCACCACCCCTGAATATTGCCATGTGCTGTGAAAGTGGACTATCTTTGATCCTTTTTTTATGACCGCAGAAAATAGACTAGCTGATCTTGGGGGATCCTTCTGGAAGAACTCTGGGTTTCTTGGCATCACAATCAGTGGCTATCCTGGGAATAATCAACTGCAGACCTAAGGCAGGGTCTTGGGGTTCTGTCTGGTTTCATGAGCTGCTCCTCTAAATTTCTCCTCAGGAATGTCCAAATGAAGGAAATACAGTGTACTCAATGTATAGCATCATAGGAAACGTGCCCCTGTCCCCACCAACAGTGCCCAGGCCCCTGTATAAGAATGCTGGGAGGTACTCCTGGTTAGCATGGTGGGCAGTACCTGGGAGGCCCTGACTGCAGAGAGACCCTCAGAATTCTGAGAGCACTGATACTGTAAGAACACAAAGACAACCAACACAGAAGCCATGCCAAGGCGTTTGTGTTTGGAAGGGAGCTCTCTATTAATACTATAAAAGAGGCTCTGTGGGGCTGGAGAGATAGCACAGCGGGTAGGGCGTTTGCCTTGCACGCGGCCGACCCGGGTTCAAATCCCAGCATCCCATATGGTCCCCTGAGCACGGCCAGCGGTAATTCCTGAGTGCAGAGCCAGGAGTAACCCCTGTGCATCGCCAGGTGTGACCCAAAAAAGCAAAAAAAAAAAAAAAAAAGAGGCTCTGTGCCTCTGAGAATATGCTAAGGAAACAAAACACAGTAGATTAAAGAGCAGTGTTGGTGCTCCCAAGAGGTTTTTTATTTATTAATTATTATTTTTTAAAAGTTTTTTGGGGGCCACACCTCATGGTGCTCTCAGAGTTTACTCCCTGGCTCTGAACTCAGGAATCACTCCTGGCAGGACTGGTGGGATCATATGTGGTGCCAGGGATCAAACCTGGCTTGGTCGTGTTGTAAAGCAAGGGCCTTAAGGGTATTATGGGCTTTTAGAAGGAACATTTCGGCCAAGTTCTGGTGATGTTTTCATGCTAAGTGATTGTGATTAGCCATACAAATGGGGGGAGCCTGTTTTGGGGACTGAAGCCTAGATGGTGGGCATAGAGTCAGGGCTGCCTAGGAATCAGGGCTCCAGGAGGGGCAGAGGCACAGGAGAGGACAGAGCCACAGCAGTGACCGTCGGGCTCACCCGCTAATTTCCCCCTCCCTGACAGCTGGGCCCAGCCCTCCCGAGGCCTGCTGCTGCCCCGGAGTCAGCTGCTGGCTGGTGGGTCGGCTGACACGGGTGGTGTGTGCTGAATTCCTTTCCAAGGAGGGGAGGAGATGCCAGCCACTCTGTAGATTGCCCTCTGCCACCTGCCAAGGAGGCAAGATACCGCTGTGTCGAAAACAGCTTTTTACTCATTCTTTTGTATCTGGGTCTGAATAAGAGCCAGAAGCAGTGGGGTTTGGTTAATAAGTCCGTTGCAAATCATGCTAATGTGAGTGCTATAGGCTGGATCATTAGTGTGACTGAGTGTTGAGCCTCTTGGGGTGTTCTTCCCCGCTGACGTTCTACTTTCGGTGCTGCCGAGGTGCAATCATGTTATCATGGTGGGAGAGAGCAGATAGCTGTGACCGGGAGAGAAAGGCAAGGGTCAGAGTGACACACGCGGAGGCAACAGGCTGGCCTGGCTCCCTTGGTAGTGACAGCAGAGGGCAGAGCCATTTTGACTTGGGCACAGAGAAGCAAACAAACAGAACGATGATGAGAGACAGCCCAAACACCATAGATGGCACTAGACTGGGTTCCCCGAACCCAGGCCATCGCCGGACAGTCAGATCAGATGCCACACTCAAAATTCAGATGAGAACAGCAGGCCTGGAAGCGGCTGTCCTTTCACAGCCTAGGCTGGGAGTCGGGAGCCCAGTGCTGGGAGTTCATGGCTTCTGGACAAGCAGCAAATCATTCCCTGTTTCTGGAACTCAGTTTTTTTCAAGGAGAAAAGCAGCATCAAGTCTGCTACTTGTGAGGGTTCAGTTAGGTAAGGTGTGTAATTTTCAGCTCTTCGAAGCTGAAAGGATGTATGATTTGTTCCCAAATGTCCCTTTCTCTGGAGATCCCTTTCTGTTGCAGACACTCCCTTCCTGTTGGGAGGTGGTTGCAATGCTAACAGGACTGGCATTTGTCAGGGCCAGGGGGCTTTGGCTGAGGACAGAGCATTTTATAGCATGGTTACCAAGCACACACTTCGTGAACAAACTGGCTGTCAGTTTTCCACATTATGCCTGTCCTTGCCCCAATTTGTCCCCAACATGAACTTGCACCCCTCTGGGGCCCTCTTTTTCTCTTTCTAGGTGGCTTATTTAATTTATGAGTTAATTACACTTTAAAGGGTCTTGGGTTTTTTTTTAAACTTCAGTGGTGAGCTGACTTCTCCCTGCTGCCTGCCTGCCTGAGTCATTGCCCCGCCCAGCTGCCAGTCAGAGCGGGGACGAGGGAAGGTGACTAATAGCTTGGGTGAGTCTTTTGCCTGAAGAATGATTTTCCTGCTCTTTATACCAAGCCATTGTGTGGTTGCAGTGTGTGTGTGTGTGTGTGTGTGTGTGTGTGTGTGTGTGTGCGCGCGCGCGTGCGTGCCCATGCACACACACGTGTCTGTGGAAGCCTAGTTCAAAAGCTAGTGCTTTCTTAGCATTGCTGGAGTTTCTGGGGAGGCAATTCTCAGGTCACGCTCCTTCTCTCCTATAGTTAAACTCAGACTCCAATATTGGCTTTGTAATTTTTTTTTCTTCTTTGGGTCATCCCCGGAGATGCACAGGGGTTACTCCTGGCTCTGCACTCAGGAATCACCCCTGGCAGTGCTCAGGGGACCATATGGGATGCTGAGAATCGAACCTGGGTTGGCAAATGCCCTACCCGTTATACTGCTGCTTTTGCTCCAGCCCCAGCTTTGTAATTTTAGCCAGATGAGGACCCAGAGCCTGTGGAGGCCATTTGCTTACTTTTTTTCTTTTAATCATGTTCAGTGATCTTAGATTTACTAACCTTAGCCCCTTTCTTAGTTTGGGCAAGGATAAGCATGGTGTATACGAAATTCTTTCTTCATCCATCCTTTCTAACATTTCTTTCAAATTTGTTTTGCCCAGCCTGTGAAAATGGCCATATACTCAGTCTTTCATAACAGAAGGCCCTCTGTAAACAGCAAAGAAAAAGAAAATAAAATCCTTCAGCAAACTCCTTGTTTTCTGGGCCCTCTGTGAAGGAATCGGCTTGGGAGACAGAGGTTATATTCAAACATTACTCTTCCAATCGCATTGAAAGGCAGATCTGTACCCTTATTGGTAATGTATTTACACAGCTCTGTGGCCATTGAGGAAGTCTGTTTAATGAGACGCTGGGCCGGTGTTTAGAAGGGCCTGTTGGAAGTCATTGTGAGTAAATACGTGTCAAGATTTATTTTCCTTCTCCTGGAGTTCTCTTGGAGGTCCCTGAAGATAAATATTTGCATGATGCCCCACTTGTATTTCCCTGGCAGGACATGGTGCTAAGGAAAGTAGTTTGCCTTCTTCTAGCAAGCTGGTTACCATGCCTGGGTCACGTTCCTTCCTGTCTGGCACGCCGGTGCTCTAACCCTGTCCGGGGAGAGTGCCAGGAAGGCCTTCCCCAGCCAATACCTGAAGAACAGGCAGGGGCGGGCTTCTTGCTGCTGAAATAAGAGACCAGCTTGAACAAGATGAGTTCTGCTGCTGTTTCAGAGACCCTGACTCCCAATCCTACGCAAATCATTCCCTGGGGAATTCTGGGGTAGTGGGCACAATTCTCAATGTCCTTTGTAAACTTTTGAATTCTCAGTACTGTCTCTGGAACACTGATTTGAACTTTTTATAAAAGCCATTCCTATTATTTCTAACCCTTAAAAAATATCCCAAATAAACTAGGGGATTTTATCTAAGAATGAGATTAAAATTAAAAAAAAATTGGTCTATGTCTTTGGTGTTTTTTTTTTTTTTTGACATTTATTATTTGGTTAGATGCTTTCTTTCCTTTTCCACAAATTTTCTTTTTCTGTATGTACCAAAAACATAACTTTTTGTATTGCTTTAATTTTTTATAAACTTTGATGTAAGTTTGTTTTTTTTAAAAAATTGAATCACCATGAGAAAAGTTACAAAGCTTTCAGGTTTAAGTCTCAGTCATACAATGATCAAACACCCATCCCTTCACCAGTGTACATGTTCCACCACCAAGAACCCCAGTATACCTCCCATCCCACCCATCCCCGGCCTGTGTGGCTGATGATTTTCATTTTACTCTCTCTTTACTTTGATTACATTCAATATTTTGATGGAAACTCACTATTATTATTTGGAATATTCCTCCAACAATCAGACCTGCCGAAGAGGCATCATTTGATAATTGGTTTTCCATTGCTGAGAATGAAGAGCACATGAGGTTTTGAATTTCTGGTATCTTAGTAATTAAATCCAGAGAAATTTCTGCCAGAAGTTGCGTCAGTGCAAGCTTGTACCTCTGTTTAGTGGGCTCTAAAAGATGGTGGTGTCAGTCACCACGCCGCCACTGTTGCCAAAAGGAAAAGCCGAGGGACAAAAACCTTTCCCTTCCCGGGGTGGCATGGGGCTGTAGCTTAGTTCGAAGTCTAGAGGCATTTTTGCAAGAAGCCGCTGGGCTCTGAAATTAGTTAGCAGGCCTCTGGTATCATGGTCATTCAGGAGCGGAGAAGCTGTTCGTGTCTATGTCTTTGGTTTTGATTAAAACTGAAGGGAGGTAGAATGATAGAATATTTTACGTTTTTAATATGCATCTTATTTAATTGCAAATTAGATACTTGGGCATCAAGTGCTCCATAAAGAACATAAGTGATCATTTTTGAGTTATTATGGGTAGCCTGAAATGAGGTGACAAAAAGGTCTGGGACCATGCAATTCTTGTGGCTCCATATCTGATGATGTCCAAGGTCTTAGAAACTGGTGTTAGAATAAATTTGGGAGATTCTTTCAGTTTAAACACATCATATTCTTCCCTGTAACTTACCTATCACGCTGTCACCTAAGATAGTCTGTTCATTTCTATAACCTTGAAATGGTACACCGAGTCAGGAACAGATAGGAAGAACCTCAGCCTCCTCCCAGGGCCTTCAGGGCTTACACATCTTGAATTCAATCTGTGTAAGTAGGTCCACTAAGTCTATCCACTACCCAGAAAGTGGGCTTGCTGCATGGGGCAGGTTGCAGTCATTGATGCTTTCAAGATCACTCTTGGAAGTTTGGGGCTGAAAACTGTAATGAGATTCTGCTTCGGGCAGCTCCCGGGCCACTGTGTGTGTGAATTGTCCCGACATGAAAAATGGAGGCCAGTGAACTTTGGGAGAAGCAAGCAGCACTGCAGACACACTGACGCCAGCAGGACATCAGCAGGAACTGAAGGGCTTTGTCTACAGTCTCCTCCTTGAAGGACCGTCAGCCCTGGCCCCCAGGCAAGGCCCATGCTAGGAACTGGGCAGCCGGGCTTGGGGGAAGAGCCTGGAGTGTAGCCAGATGCTGTGTGTGTCCTGGAGGAAAGGAATTTGAAGCGCTCCCCAGGTTGAAACATAGCTGGGGGGTGATGGGCAGGGCCTGGGGAGAGTGGCAGAAAACATGTCAGGCGGAGTTCTTTGTTCTTGTGAATCCCCTCCTTGTTTGCTGAGAAATCGCTCAGGACTGCTTGATGCCAGCAGGTTTATTTTGAGACCCAGAATAAGGGCTGCAGTTGCCAGTCATGTTACTGGAGCAGCTTTGTGGGGTGCGTAATCAGGGGGGCAGGGCCAGGGGCAGCAGAAAGCTGGGGAATAGCAGGTGTCAGGGAGGGGTGTTTGTACCTTCTGAGATGGAACAAAGGTTCGATGGGTTCAAGACCATTTTACCCAGACTGGGCAGGACAAGATCTGTCCCTACCCTCAGAATCATACCTGTAATAGAACACCCAAATGAATGTTTTTTTTTAATTTAATTTTATTTTTATGAATTTGTTCACAGTAATTGATTACATTTAATATTACAACACCAACCCCACTACCATTACACCTTTCTACCACCATTATTGCGAATATTCCCCCCGAGCCCCCAAGACTGCCCCTAAATAAGTTATTTTGTATTGTTTGTTATGGGTAATCCGCTGAATATTTATTTTTTAAACTCTCGTCCTATCAACTTTGCCAGGCAACTCCTTTTTATGGATTCTGTTTCCGTGCCCCTATGCATAAGGAACAGCAGAGGAGCGAGCTCAAGGATATGCGGGCAGACAACCCGTTCCAGAAAGGCCGAGAGCACAGCCAGGCTGCCAGGCACGCTTTGCCTGGTGGGCAGAGCCGGCCAGCGCCGGGCCCACTCGCTCTGAGAGCCGGCCCCGCGGTGGGCAGCGGCGCGCTGGAGGGCCGGGCGGCGCTGTCAGCGGTGGGCGGCGTCTGGAGAAGCGCGCTCCGGGGACAGCTGGTGGCTCAGCGACAGCGGAGAACGGTGACAGGTTCTGCAAATAACAGCTGCGGAGCAATCTTTATGTTTGGACAACGTGGGAAGGACCATTGTTCACAAATTGGTCTCTTCAACAACACCTGCATGCACAGATAATAATCCATTGTCGGTCTCAGGGCTTTCAGAGACAAAAGACAGCCTGGCGGAGGGAGGAGCAAGCCGTGCTGGAGAGAGCTCAACAACTTTTGAACCGAGAAGAGTGCAACCGAGGACTTCAGGTTCTGTGCCTGGATCCTCTGCGCGGACTGTAATTCGCCACGGGGGTTCTCTTTCATTCGCGGAGCGTGAGCACCACCTCTTTTATCCTGGCAGACCACCGGGGCGGCAGCAATCAGCATCATTTCCTATGCAGTTGCAAAGCAGGCTGCCTTGCAATCAGCGATCAATAGTGACCGAGGCCCCAGGATAGGAAAGGTCACATGTGTGTATGCAAATCAAACGGTTTATGAGGCGCAGGTGGTTTGCACTCCGTGGAGATTGCAGTATTAGCATGTCAAAGCTGAGAGGGGACCAAGGTAGAGAGGGATAGTCTCTTCTGTGGCTCAGGAAGGCCTGAGAATGACCCTCTTGATCCTTCAGTTTGAAAGGAGCTCTTGGCGCCAGATGTGGCTGCTCTGTTGCTAATGTTGCTAATGCATCAGTTCTATTCCGACAGTGCTTTGCCCTGAAGGAGCGTTTTCTTAGGTGTATTTTCTTAGTTTAACCCTCCTACCCACAAGGTGAAGTCTGCTTTAAGTCAAATTCCCCTTTTTGATAAAAGAGGACCAAAATCCGAGGGAACACGGCTGATGTTCTGTTCACAGCACTGCTCAGTAAAATTGCCTTCCACTTTGATTTATTTGGATCTTCCCCAACCCCCAGTCCTTTTTTTCTGACCTTATCGAGCTATCACCAGGCCCAGGGACATAGATGTTTGTCTGTGGGCTTCTTGATGTCTGAAGTTGATCTGAACAGTTTCAATTGCTCAATAAAGGTAAAATGTATACACACTAAATATATGCATTTGAAGCATAATTCTGTGAGTATTTTTGGTTGTTGTTTGTTGAATTATATATGCATATATTTGCTTTCTCTTGTGGGCACAGCCAAAGAAACTTGTACTCCCAGTGTGATACTCGGGTATCATAACCAGTGTCAGTGGACCCTGGGATGCTCAGGAATCAAACCTGAAATTTCTGCAAGCAAAGCATGCACTTCAGCTCTTTGAGCCATCTCTCTGGTCCAGACTTAAATCTTTTTATTTCTTTATAATTTATTAATTTTATTTTCTCTCCTTCACCCTCCCCTCTGTTGTTGATGCTGTGGTGATGATTTCCACCCCACCCTCCCCATTTGCCTGCCTATGTACTACACATGTTTTAGCTGTGGTGCTTGTTGGGGTTGCACATTAGGCTGTGGCGTTTTCACATGTGGTCGAGGAGAGCTCTCCTTTTCTATGGTTGTGGTGCTTGCACATGTGCTTGGTGGGCAGTCTGTATTTAAAAAATTACTTTGGTTTTGCGGCCATACCCAGCAGTACTCAGGAATTATTCCTGGCTCTGTGCTCATGGATCACTCCTGGCAGAGCTTGGGGGACCATAGATAGGGGTGCCAGGGATTGAATCTGGGTTGGTTGTGTGCAAGGCAAGTGCCCTCCACACTGTACTATCACTCCAGCCCTGTACTCTTTATTTGAGTATATGTGTGAATGCGTGCACTACCTCTCTCTCTCTCTCTCTCTCTGTCTCTGTCTCTCTCTCTCTCTTTCACACACACACACACACACAATGGCAATGGTTCTAGCCAGGAGTCATTGTAGTGCTCACACAAAAGCTTGCCAGGAGATACACTTTCTGACTGGGGAGTACTCATGTCTTTTTGTTGGAGTGCTCACTGGGGTTGTACCCCCTTTTGTTTGGGTGCTTCACATACCTGGTTTCATCTAGCCTGAAATCACTAACGGCCCAGGGGATCACAGATGGAAGAGCTTCTAGTTTCAAACTCATGAGCTGACAGGATCACAAACACAGCACTGAGACACTGGGGATTTGAACTTGTGACTACAGGCTTGCAATACCTTCTCCATAAGATTCTCCTGGCCAATTCTATTTCATGCAAACAACAGTGTAATCACTACCTTTCTTAAGTCACAGAATTTCATCTTTCCAAAATTATCACTCATATTTCTTCCCATCTTTTCTTTCCCAGTAATTGTTCTGGGCAAGCACTGATCTACTTTCTATCATTATATATTTAAGTGTGCTGATTCTTGACTTCATAAAAATAAAATTATATAATTCACTCTCTTGTTAGGTTTCATTAGCTCAGTTTGAAATTTCTCTCAGAGGTTCATCCATGTGACCTGCATCAGTACCAGATTCCCTTTTATGGATGGGCAGTATCCTTTTGTATGGATTTTTCACAACTTGTATATACATGTAGCTGTTGATGGACATTTGGGTTGTTTCCAGTTGGGGCTCTTATGAATAAAGCTGTTATGAACATTTACATACCTGTCTCTGTGATGATATGTTTCCACATCCTAAAAGTGGAACTTGTAGGTCATATGGTAAGTGCATGTTTAATTCTGAGAAAATGCCAAACTGCTTTCAAAGTGACTGCCCCAATTTGCATCCTATTAGGAAGAATGCAGGATACAAGGCCAACATACAAAAATAAATTCTATTTTAATAAGATTACTAGGAACAATTCAAGCTAGTCAATTTAAAAGTACCATTTATAACTGTAAAAAAATGAACTATTTAGGGTTAAATTTAGCAAAATATGTGTATGACTCTAACATTGAAAACCACAAAACACTGCAGAGAAAAATTAAAAGATCCAAGTAAGTTGATCTAAATAAGCACATACACTGTAATCTTGGTTTACAATCTTGATCTTGTTAAGATATTATTTCTCTTCACATTTTTGGGCTATCTGTATTTTTTTTGTTATTTTTCTCACATTAAAAAGCTGATATGGGTGTGGTGTTGGAATTATGTACATGAGAAATCATTATTACTGGTATTATAAGCCAAAAATAAAGATTTTAAAAAGTCATCTCAGTTTTTTTTTATCACTCTGGAGAAGCCCTTGTAAAAACAAACAAACAAAAAACAAAACTGATAAACTGAAAACAAAACTAAAGAGGTCTACAATAATCAAAACAATACTGAAAAGAGCAAAGTTGGAAGATTCATATGACTTGATTTCAAGACTGATTTTTAAAACTACAATAATCAAGAAGGGCATGCTTCTGGTATAAAAGAAAGTTGAGATAGAAGTCACTGGAGTAGGAAAAGGTTTATGGGAGAGGGTCAACATAGTAACACTGGCCTTATAGAAAGGAATTTGTAGAGAGAAAGCAAACATCTAGTGGAGAATTTTATTAATTTGCTGACTAATACTGTTCCTCAGTGAAGTTAGCCAATCTTCAGCAAAATTGCTGAGCTTAGAGGATGATTGGTTTAAATAAAATTTTCACAAAAAGTAATAAAAGAACCAACTGAAGGAATTGGGCAGTAGTGATGGCAATGTGCCAGGATGGGACACTTGGATGGGGCAACTAAGATCCAGAGGTTAGCGCAATATAGTAAGTCAATGCTTAAAGTAAATTCAGAGGTTTTATTCATTTTTATTTGTTTATTTTTGTTTGGGTACCCACCCAGCTGTGCTCAGAGCTTACTCCTGGTTCTGCACTTAGGGGTCACTCCTAGCAGGTTTGGGGGACCATATGGATTGCCAGGGTCTGAACCTGGGTCAGACACATGCAATAGGCAAAAATTCTTCTCATTGTCCCAATCTATCTGGCCCCAATATCAGTGGTTTTACATAAGCGTGAGGAAGGCGTTATGATAGCCTATGGGCCTGAGCAGGTGGGGGCAGGGTGACATACAGTCAGAGGGGTTACCTAGAGCCCTTCGAATGCTGATGGAGGTAAGGAAACTGCTCAGAACCAAAGTACCCCAGTTCTTTGTGAGAGTGTGGATCTCAAAATTTGAAAACACTAAGAAACACGATACTTACAGAGAAAGAGCATCCTGAGGGGTGGAGGTTCCTGCTTGCTGTCTATCATTGTCAGGAGATAAGACCACCTGACATCAGGACTTTCCTGACTAGGAAGCAATGCAGCAGAGGGAAAATGATGTGAATGTCCAAAATGGGAAGCAAAAATTGACCAAAACCATGCCGAGTGTTCAGAGGGGCTATCTCCTTCTTGGTTGGCCCATTCTGAACATCTTCCAGACATCCAGTTTTCCTTTCCTTTCTTAAGAAAATCTGTAATTGTTATGTCTTGGGTCTCCTGAGTGACTTTTTAATGTCCCAGGGAGACAAGGACTAAGGTAATGTACTACAATCACATCTCCCTGAAACCCTTTAGAATGTTCGAAGCTGTGAAAGGAGGACTCAGACCATAGTTTGCCAAATTCTCTATGTCTAGGTAGGAGTTTATTTCATTTATTTATTTATTTATTTATCTATTTAGAGCTGGAGCAATAGCACAGCGGTTGGGCGTTTGCCGTTCACACGGCCGACTCGAGTTCAATTCCTCCGCCCCTCTCGGAGAGCCCGGCAAGCTACCAAGAGTATCGAGCCCGCGCGGCAGAGCCTGGCAAGCTACCCATGTGTATTGGATATGCCAAAAACAGTAACAATAAGTCTCTCAATGAGAGACGTTACTGGTGCCCGCTCGAACAAATCGATGAGCAACGGGATGACAGTGACATTTATCTATTTATTTATTTTATAATGTGAAAGAGAATTTCTGAATCCTGCGCTGCTACATTGTGCTATTCCAGGGGGTGCGATTTTCATGTTCCCTGCCTGTTCAGTGAAAACTAATCTCTAGAATTGTAGGAACCCAACTCAACAGCTTTTGTTGACTAAGTCTGAAAACCAGCACTTAAAAATAGACCACAGGCATGAGAGATTTGCTGCACAAGCTCTAAAATTATCTACAATTTCTTTTGTATTCTTTAACAGTGTCCCTAAAACATGTTCCTTACTTTCCAAACTTTCATAGAATGGCCAGGCCAGAAACATCACGAAGACATATTATCAAACGAGACTCCCCAAAGAAATTATCTTTTTTTTTTTCTGCTTCAATCTTTGATTTGGGCTCAGAAAAGGAAGACCATCTCGACTATTTCCACAAACCACTGTCAAGAGGCTGAAGAGATAGTACAGTGGGTAGGGCGTTTGCCTTGCTTGTGGTCCGGTTCACCCATGTTTAATCTCCAGCATTCCTAATAGTTTTCCAAGCACTGCCAGGAGTGATTCCTGTGCACAGAGCCAGAAGTTATCCCTGAGCATTGCTGGGTGTGGCCCCAATGCACACAAACAAACAAACAACAAACCCTGTTAAAGTGTCTTCTTTTTGAATATTCCTAGTCATCAGGCAAGTCGGAAAAAGAAAGAAAAGGACGTTTACTCCTTTTTTATAGCTGACATTAATTTTTTTCTTCTGGAGTTGTGGCATTCCGGTTCCTCTCTGGGGAAGCCCCATCTTTGCTCTGGCTGTAGTCGACTGTTTCCAGGTCTGGGACAGAGCCCGCCACTTGGACTAGGATAACCGGGTATCACCTCCCAGCAGTTCCCTTTGCGTGCCCAGTAGTTGTCATGTGACCAGAATCCTGCCAATCAGCACAAAACTCCTAACCCTGGGGCCGGATCCCTTACATTTAGCTGTGCTCGCTGGGGGCGCCACAATGCCCCCAAGGTGCTCCTGGTCACACTTTCTGCCCATGGTGCTCAACATGTTTCAGGCTGGCAGCGCCTGCCCACGCAGGTGTGGAAACACAGGCACACAGAGCAGCACTGGAGAAGACTTCCTGCTAAGTTACGCCTTTCCCTGACTTCGAATTAGTTTAGGGCAGGTTTTATAGGCCTGCAAAATCCTACAACCCCCATGTGCAACACTCATTTTATAATCTCTTCCTCTACCTCCATCACAGCTTCCGGTATGTAGGACTGAAGTGGCATGACTATTGTTTTGGCCTCGGGCCAAGTGAGCTGCTGTGACAAATGCCTGCGGAATGTCATTCACGCAGCATAATGAGCCACGCAAAGGCCTGCTCGCTTCCTGTCTGGCAGGACGCCCCTCAGTGCGTGATTCAGAGAGCCTGGCTCCTCTGTCTTGTGAGTCTGACCTCCTTGGGCCTCACAGCCCTCTCATTGTTAAGGAGAGAGTGCCTGAGTCTCCTGTTTTGCTTAGATCTCTCTTCCCTCTTGGGGGCAGAGGCAAGGGAGAGGAGTTCTTTCTCCCTAAAGAAGAAAGATTCCTTCTTAGAACAGGGAAAACGGCTTTAGCTCTTGTCTGAGCAAAAGGAAGCCACACTCTTGGGGTTGGGTTTTTTTTGTTGTTTTTTTTGTTTTTTGTATTTCGTTCTTTTCCTTGACTTATTTGATTCAACCAGCCACCAAACCCTGTTTTTATTTAGCATCTTCTCTTTCACCTCTCCCTTATCCCCCATTTTCTCTGCCACTTCCTTAGTACAAATCCAACTTTTGCTCCCCATTGCTGTCCACCCATTCTGCATTCCCCTCTGCCAGGTTCCTCAAGGGCAGATGCTGCCTTTTCCAGTTTTGTATTCTCAGCGCCTCCAGACATCTTATAAGCATCAAGAGATGTTTGCTTTGTGAAAACCTGACAGACTAATCTTCCTTATATACCAATTTCATCATGTCATTCTCCCACTCAGAAGTCTTTAGAAGATCTTATAGCTTCTTTTGGCAACCTTGTATTTATCTGCTTGTCTTCCAGCCCTGGCTCTTTATTTCTATCCTACTCCACAATCTTTTCCCTCTGCTGCCCAGGCCCAGCTCCTGCCCAAGTGGGTCCTATCTTCTGGGTACTGACTGTGTCACTATGCCTTTTATGAAATGCTTGTTTCTTTCCCCTTCCCTGTCTTTACAATAGTAACTCCATTGCCCCCCAAACTCTGCCTGCCCCTTAAAGCTTTCCCTTTCTGCTTCTCTGACGTCCGGTAGCCTGTACTGAGAATAGCCTGGGTGACTCCATGTTTTGCTTCTCTGAGAGAGCTCTGAATGTGCCTGGTCCTTTCTGATGGCAGATAACCTTAGACTCAGAAGCTGACCTGAAAGGCATAAAAAAATAGATGATGGTAGACTTTCTCTGATGACAGGGAGGTGGGCAAAGTTCAGCCTGATAGTATCACTCCTGTTACTTCTGCATCTTCTGGCAATTCTTTGAGGAGCAGAATTTTAAAACCATTGACTTGAGGTTGGGATGTGGCTCAAGAGTAAGAGCACATGTCTTGCAGGTGTGAGACCCTGAGTTTGATCCTGGTATCACATACCACTGCCCTCTGCCCCTTGCCCCAGCACTGCTCTGTTGGCATAAATATCAGCAGCTGTGGTTTCTATTGAGTCAAAAGAAATCTCTTCTTCATTTTACTGATGAGGATAACAGAGACAGCTCCAAGGCAGATCTGCTGGCAGATCTTAGCTGGTCAGCAACAGAGAAATCATCAGAAACCATAGCTCCTGCTGGTCTTCTTTCAGAGGTGCCCACTCTGTAATCTTTCTTTCAGCTCTGGTATACCTGTGTAAGAGATGATAAACTCTAGAGGAAAACGCTATCCTGATAGTCTTCCCTGGGGCTGAAACTTAATAGCAAATGATCAATTCATTCTTACTGGCTTTGGTCCAGTTTCACATCAGAGGGCTTGAAATTATCGAGGGGACAGAGGTGATAGCTCAAAGGACTAGAGTGCATATTTTACATGTGATATCCCTGAGTTCCATGCCCAGTACCACATAAGTCTGCCTGATGTGGCCACCTCCATCTTTCATAAATGAAAACTCAGTTAGGACCGGTAATTAAAAGTTATATATTTACATAGGGACCAAGTTTGGAGGCATGCATAGAAATTGTGACAGTATCTGAATTTGCTTGCTGGCAGGACTATGGGTAAATTTCTTTTATCTGTATCAGATGTGATGATGACAAGCTAAAGAACAATTAAAATGAACAGAGGTTCAGATATATTCTTTTTTTTCTTTTTTTTGGGGGGGTCACACCCAGCGATGCTCAGGGGTTACTCCTGGCTCTGCACTCAGGAATTACTCCTGGCGGTGCTTGGGGGACCATATGGGATGCCGGAGATCGAACTCGGGTCGGCCACATGCAAGGCAAACGCCCTACCCGCTGTGCTATCGCTTTGGCCCCTCAGATATATTCGATGATACTTTCAATACAACTGAGGAAACTATTTTTCTCTCTGGTATCTAATTTCAAAGTTTGTTAGTCCCGGTATTATATTTTCTTTGAAGTTATCTCTAATCTTTCCTTTCCATTAAAAATCACCACAGGCATTTGAGAGTCTATTTCATATCAGAAATTTATTGTTAATAAGTTTAATAATAGTGAAATAATACTTGAAATTATTAACCTCCTAATTTTAAAGATGGCAGCCTTTGAGAAAGCCTGGACATTACCTGAAGAGTTATAACTGCAGACTTCACATGTGCAGCGTGACTGAATCCCTTTAGCTGTTGAATCTCAAAACTAGACAGTTCTTCCATTATATTCAATGGTGATATAAATCAATTTTTCAAAAAGGGCTGCCCCTGAAGGTCAGGGAACAAAGGCAAGGAGGAGGCTGCTGTGAAGATAGTCATGAAAGGGATCCTTGCTGTGCCTGATGTGTCCTGGGGGGAGGAAGTTGAAGTCCCAGGGGAGGAAGTAGGGGGCATCTAAGAGTTTCCAGGCTATGAAAGGGAGGGCTGGGGCCTTTCTTCATTCAACCCGAGGTCTAAGACCAGGAGCTGCTTCTATGTAAGACAAATTATTGGACTGTGATTTCATTTCTTATCTCTTAAGAAATGGGACAATCTTCCCAGATATTTGTGTTCTAGGAGTTATTTTAGCTTCACCCCTGTCTTCTGATATTTGATAAACAGTTTTTCTCAAACAATAGCTGCCTTTTGGTTGTCTGGTGAGGGAGACTGAACATAGATATAATTTATTTTGCCATAGGATAATATCAGACTCTGTGATAAAGAATAATGCCTCATGTAAGCTAAAAATATATTTTCTATATAGCCAAATTGGTATGTATGTGTAAATGGGATATATGGGTTTCTACATACACATAAATAAGCTGTTACGCATGATGCTAGGATCTATATGAAGACTGCATATAAAAATTTAAATATAGTAACTCTATTAAATAGTTTTAAAAAGAAGTGATTACTATACAGACCTTTGGGTCTCACACCTTGTTGCATCACTTATTTATACTAGGTTATTTTATGCATTATGTTAGCTTTTGAGTACAGAGTTATTTATAAACAATGATAGTTTTATTTGGACTGGAGCAATAGCACAGTGGGTAAGGCATTTGCCTTGCATGAGGCCGACCCTGTTTTGATTCCTCCAGCCCTCTTGGAGAGCCCAGCAAGTTACCGAGAGTATCTCGTCAGCATGGCAGAATCTGGCAAGCTACCTGTGGCGTATTCGATATGCCAAAAACAGAAACAACAAGTCTCACAATGGAGATGTTACTGGTGCCCGCTAGAGCAAATTGATGAACAACGGGACAACAGTGCAGTGCTACTTTTAATTCTAGGGGAGGAAAGCTAAATAGTGAAAAAAAAAAAAAAAAAGAACCAGGCATAGCTTGAGAAGAGGGGGCAGTTCTGAGGTGCTGTCATTAGCAAAAATGGTAGATCACAATCTGATACAAAGGGAGAAACTAAAATGAGGTTTTGAAATACTGAATTCTCAAGGACAATGTGGATCTCCAAGGTCTTTTCATGGGCTTTGTTTGTAATCTTGTTATATATTGCTTATTGTCTAGGGTCAAGGCCTATTTTAGTGAGTGGTTTGAACACTGTCCTCTTTCTCATAAGAGGCCGCCTCAGTCTGAAAGAAGGACCTTTATCTACAGATTTACCTAGCATGGGTCGTCAAGCGCAGTGTCCAGATGTCAATCCCTTTTCTAACTTGTTCAAAAGCACTAAGGAGGCTCACAGGAGCCTGGGAAAGAGGTGAGGGAAGGCTGAAATATGAGGAGGAGACAATAAAGGAAAAAGGTAACATGGAGAGTTGAATTGAGTTGGGAAGAGAAACATTCCGAAACTGTTATAAGTACATGAAGCCAGGAACAAACTTTCATACATGTGAATGGTTAATTTATGACGAAGCGAAGACCACACAGTGGAGAATGAAAGTCTCTTCAAAAATGGTGCTGGGAAAACTGGACAATCATTCGTAAAAGTTTGATACAGGACCATTGACTCACACCCTACTTAAAAATAAATGGGTTAAAGACTTTGATAAAAGACTTTAAACTATTTACTACCTAGAAGAAAAAGATATCCTACTGAATTAGAGAAATTATTGACATATCATACATCTGATCAGAGACTAATATCCAAGATATAAGAACTCATGAAGCTCAATAATCATCCTATAAAAAAATGCCAGAAGAGCTGAGTAGACATTTGTCCAAAGAATACATATAGATAACTAAGAGGCACAAGAAAAAACTCTACTTATCACTTTTTACTCAGGAAATACAAATAAAGACTACAATGAAATAACCTCTTATACCTATGAGAATGGCTTACATAAGAAAGACAAGAAACAACAAATGCCAGCAAGAGTGTTAAAATAAAGGAACACTTGGGGCTGGAGCAATAACACAGAGGGTAGGGCATTTGCCTTGCACGAGGCCGACCCGGGTTCGATTCTCAGCATCTCATCTGGTCCCCTGAGCACTGCCAGGAGTAATTTCTGAGTGCAGAGCCAAGAGCAACCCCTGTGCAACGCCAGGTGTGACCCAAAAAGAAAAAAAAAGATATTAAACCTATTCCATTTCAGTTTATTTATTTCAGTACCATACTTTTAAAATTATTACCACTTTGTACAGTTTACAGTTTGGGAAGGTGATGCCTCCCATCTTCTTCTTCTTTTTTTTTTAAATTAATTAATTTACTTTTCCATCTTCTTTTTTCCCCCCAAGGATTGCTTTATCTATTCAGGGAGTTTATTGTTCCATATGAATTTCAGGAGTGTTTGATCTATTTCCTTGAAAAATATATCACGAGTATCATTAAAGAAACTGCACTGAATCTGCTCAGTGCTTTGGGAAGTATTGATATTTAATGATATTAATGAAATTAATCTTCCCAATTCATGAGCAGGCGATACATTTCCATTTCCTCATGTCCTCTCTTCTTTCTTTTTTTTAAAATTTTATTGAATCACTGTGAGATAGTTACAAGCTTTCATGTTTAGGTTACAATCACACAATGATCAAACACCCATCCCTCCACCAGTGCACATTCCCCACCACCAATATCCCTGGTACCGGACTGAATTCCCATCTGTATCTTGATGCTCTCTTCTTTTTTTTTTTTTTCTTTTTGGGTCACACCTGGCAATGCACAGAGGTTATTCCTGGCTCATGTACTCAGGAATTTCTCCTGGCGGTGCTCAGGGGACTATATGGGATGCTGGGAATTGAACCCGGGATCGGCTGCATGTAACGCAAATGCCTTACCCACTGTGTTATTGCTCTAGTGCCACTCCCCCCACCCCCTCACGCCCCTTATTTCTTGAAGTAGTGTTTCATAGTTTTCTTTGTATAGGTCTTTTATCTTTTTAGTTAAACTGATCCTAGGTACTTGATTTTCTTTTCTTTTCTTTTTTTTTTTTTGGTTTTTGGGTCACACTCGGCAATGCACAGGGGTCATTCCTGGCTCATGCACTTAGGAATTACCCCTGGCGGTGCTCAGGGGACCATATGGGATGCTGGGATTCGAACCTGGGTCGGCCGCGTGCAAGGCAAACTCCCTACCCGCTGTGCTATCACTCCAGCCCCCTAGGTACTTGATTTTCTAGGGCACAATTTTGAATGGGATTATTTTCTTAACATATCTATCTTCTCTTTTACTATTCACATAAAGGAAACACATCAACTTTTGCATATTAATTTTGTTGACTGCTACTTTACTATCCAAATCTATTGTTTCTAGGAGTTTTTTTGTAGAGTCTTTAGGACTTTCTAAATATAGTTTCATGTCATTATCAAATGGTGAGAGCTTGACTCTTTTCTTTGCTATCTGGATGCCTTTGATATCTTTCTCTGCCTAATTACTGTGGCATGTATTTCCAATACTATATTGAATAGATGTGGTGAGAATGGGAAACCTTGGAAGACTTATAATTTCTATCTCTAACCCTGACTTCTCTCTTTACCACTGGGACCATTTGCCGAAATTCTTATTTTGGAAATATGTACCTGGACGACCCTGAAGAATTTTAAATGTAACATGTACCAAACCACAGTCGATCTTTGGTAATCCTGGGAGATTGATTCCAAGACCCCAGAGATACCAAAATTTGCAGATGTTCAAGTCCTTATATAAAGTGGAGCAGTATTTGTGTACAACTTAATACATCCTCCTGTATACTTGATCATCATCTTGATCACTTATAACATACCTAATACAATGCAAATGCTCTGTAAGAAATCATTGTAGTGTAATGACAAGAAGAAAAATTCTAGGGGTTGGGGTGATAGTATCATGGGTTAAGGTGCTTGCCTTGCACAAGGCCAACAGGTGTTTAATCCCTGACACTACATACATATGGCCCCTGAGGACCACCAGGAATAATCCTTGATCAGAGAACCAGGGTTATCCCTGAACTGCACTGGGATGGTCCAAAACCAAAAAGGTCTGTTCATAGAGACAGGACTATGGTAGGCCTAACTGCATGGCATGCATTTTCTGTATTATAGACTGTCTTCTCCTCATCTCAAATTTGTACTATAGTCCTGATCCTGCAGATTTACATTATCTTCTCTCTTTCATCCACCCATGCTTGGTTCAAGTTCAATAAAATAATAAATAATATGCCTACCTCTAATTTCTTTTCTATCTAAAATGATTTCCACAATTCTTTAGTTTATTTGTTTTCTTGGAGGGGGGCACACCAGGTGATACTCAGAATTACTTCTATCTATGTGCTCAGGGATCATTCCTAGGGGTACTTGGTGGACCATGTGGGGTGCTGAAGATTGAACCCAGGTCAGCCATGTGCAAGACAAGCACCCTACCCACTGCACTATTATTTCAGTCCCAACTTTCTACATTTCTATCACAGTGAAAAAAAAATGCACCATTCTTTTGTAAAACTGTACTGGCTCATTTTTTTTACAGCTTAAAGTCTTTCTGGTCTGGTTCCTCTTTCTCACTCCACTAATTCTTATTTATACCTCCTTCATATTTTATAATAAATTTTACCTGGAACATACTATACTTGCCATTTTTCTGTTTCTCTCTTCATTATCCCTCTTCTTAGAACATCTCGCTATCTTTGTCTAGCAGTCAAATTTATTATTTGTAACTTTACTTCCCAAAGGAAGCCTTCTTTAGGGAAATTCCTTACCTTTTTCTTGTGTTATTTCAATCCAATGCCTTGTATGAGTTTGGAACATATTGCTTTACTGTCAGTCTTCTTCCTAGAGGGAGTCTTGTGATGGTTACTTTTCTGTGTTATCTTAACTGCCTTCATGGATGCTCATAAAATGTCAAATATCACTTTTAGCTACTCCCAGAGGAGTCTTTAGCATTTGATCCCCACCTTCACTTTATTTAAACACCATGATTTACAAAGTTTCTCATGATGATTTATTGCAGGCATTCAATATTCCAACACCAATGCCACCACCACTGTCACATTCCCCGCACCATTGTCTTCATTTACCCAACCACCCCTCAAGTGTCCCCCATAGCAGGCCCACAATAATTTATTTTATATTGCTTCTTACCATTAAATGGCTAACAGAATGATTGAAAAACATTTCTGTCAAGAACATTTGTGAAAATTGTTGTATCTCACCATGGGGACATTAAGCCCTTGTATGAGGGTTTACTAAGTGGTTGTCGCAAGTAAGCCTTCTGTGTTGTTCTTGTTAGTCAATGTTGGTTGGCTTCTGCATTACATACCATCCAGTCTGGTGTGTTACTACTGGATGTTCATGTAGAGTTTGGCAATATTGCTCTAGAGAATCCAGAATATTTAACTGGGCAGACTGGCTAGAGGCATGATGGCAGCTTTAGGGGGTGGGAGTGACTTTGTTTGGGTGGGAGCTGTCCCTCCCCACTCTGAGATGGCCCCAACGTCTCATTCAGGAATGGGTTTTTGAGAAAATTTTGCAGCTAGGTGATCTTTTCAAGATTTGTTTATGAGTCTCTGGAACAAGGCCATAGATGAGCTTACATCTTGTCTTCAGCATTCGAATCAATAAAGTAGGCAAAGATTTCCTTCATTAAATGTGGGTAGGAACCATCCAATGTTGGTGATGGTCTGAATGGAACAAAAAGATGGGGGAAGGGCAAATTCACTTTTTGCTAGAGTTGGGACATAAGTCTTCTGCCCCTAATATTGGGTTTTGGGGCCTTAGGACTCACTCAGACTTGGACTTGCTACTGCTTGGTTTTCAGGTTTTTCAAATTTGTAGATTTCAGTTTGTGGGGCTTCTTGGCCTCTATAATTGCCACAAGCCTATTCCTATTACAGACCACCTCTTAAAGATCCTTTTTGTATATCCTGTTGGTTCTGTTTCTGTGGAGAACCTTAACACATGGATCCATGACTTCAAGGGTAAGTCTTGGTCTGTGTATAATATAGGACTGACATTTTTGTCAGTCAAATATAACATTTTTGACTTTGTTAGTCTGTTCTTGCTTGAAAAAGTCACCTAGAATATGTCCTACTTCATACTCCTCTAGTAATGACAAAAGTCCCCTCCATCCCACTCATTATATACACTTTCAAATAACCCTTCAGCTGTTTTGAGCAACTTCCAGGAGATCGTTCCATTCTCACTTTTATTTTGGTTAGGGAAGACTCTTACAGGAAACTTCTACCAGAAGAAAATTATGTATGCAATTTGCAGGTGAATCTTCAACTCAGAGCCCTCATCAAATTCCTGGAGGATCTTTAGCTGGAGACTCTCAGCATCTTTACATACTAATGGGTGCTTTGTCCAAAGATCAGCCAGACCATTAACTAATTCTACTTCTGTGTCCTGGCCAAAGACCTTAACTGTCTATCAGGTAGGTGTTCTTGAGAATTTGGAGTCCAAAACAGGGAAACAGAGGAAGCAGAGGATGAAAGTGAAAGGATGTTGGGTGGCAGTTCTGGGATCCCAGGGGTCTGAATCCTGACTCAGTCTCTGTAATCAGACATCAGTGGATGTTTGGCAGAGCAAGTAGAGACAAAGAAAGAAGCAGATTCATCTTGGGTTAAAAGCTCTATTGCAGGGCTGGAGTGATAGCACAGCAGGTAGGGCATTTGCCTTGCACACGACCGACCCGGGTTCGATTCCCAGCATCCCATATGGGCCCCTGAGCACCGCCAGAGTAATTCCTGAGTGCAGATCCAGGAGTAACCCCTGTGCATCGCCAGGTGTGACCCAAAAAGCAAAAAAGAAAAGGAAAAATAAAGCTCTATTGCTAGGAAACCAGGAGAGGGAGCTTGAGCCCTTCTGCCACTAACATCCTATAAAGGACACCTCAAATCCAGAACAGAAGTTTTATAGTTTTATAGCCAGGGATGGCTGTACATGGCTCAGTGTTAGACACAATGACATCCTTGTTCTTTCTTTACCTTTTACTGACTCACAGAGTAAGTCTTTTTCTCCTTCTCCAGTGCCCCTTGCATCAAGCTGCCTGGTTATCCTCTGTTTCTCCCAGGCCACCTGTATACTACAATATACCACTCTATGGCACCATAGGAATTTAAAGAGGAGAAAGAACAACGTTAATTTTCTAGGGCCCAGCAGGCATTTGTGGAAGAAACAGAATTAAAGGGTGAAGGATGGCAGTGGGGAGCTGGCCAGACAGAGGCAGTGGTCAAGGTGCAGTGAATGAGTGAGGTCAGCACCAGGGAAAGGCCACTGAGCAGGCAGACCTTTGAGATGTGAGGGGGCGCTGAGGGCCTAAGAGGCGTCTTGTGATTTTTCAGACTGCTAACACTCCACCCCCCAACCTCCCCCACGTCATCATGTAGATTCATTTGACCCCAAAACTTGGGAAAGACAGAGTGACTACTGAAGAAATCACACTATGCCACAGAAGATGGAAAGGTAAAATTGTGCTGTAATAATCGCACAGACAGAATAAATGTTGCAATGGATTATTATGTTGTCTAAAAACAGCCTCTGTGCATGGTGAGTGACACTTGTGAAATTCTCAGCTATTTACTTTGCCGTGCTTCCATTTCCATTCGATTTAGAGTGATGGTTTCTCTTTCCAATGCCTCCCCATTTCCTTCATCTTGGCAGCGGGGAATAACCTGACAAGGAACATTCAGGAACTCTCACAAGGTACAGCTGTTCAAAGTTCTCCAGAATTCTGCAAAGTTTCATTTTTTAAAGTAGTGTGTGTGTGTGTGTGGGGGGGGTGATAGAGGGGAGACAAAAGGGAAGAAGGGAGTGAGGAGAAGGAAGAGAGATGGAGGGAGAGAGAAAGAGACAGAGAAGAATGGACAAGTACAGAAGGCAGCTGACTTGCTGCCATCGAGATAGCCATGGTAAAAAGGCATTTTGCAGACATAGCTTCAGGATGGGGGGAATTATTATGTATAAAGCCAAACTATTTAAATGCTTTATAGAACAGGGGCTGGAGTGATAGCACAGTGGGTAGGGCATTTGCCTTGCACGCGGCCGACCCGGGTTCAAATCCCAGCATCCCATATGGTCCCCTGCGCACCGCCAGGGGTGATTCCTGAGTGCATGAGCCAGGAGTGACCCCTGTGCATTGCTGGGTGAGACCCAAAAAGCAAAAAAAAAAAATGCTTTATAGAACAAACCTCACTATAGTTTTTGCACCCTTTAAATCTAAACTTTTCCACTATTTTAATCTTTAGTATTTCATTTACTTCTAAAAATAATAGGTAATGTGCCCTTGGTAAAGCATTTAATATTTACATGAGAATTCTTAGTGAAAATTAAATCACTTCTCACTTATTTATTTATTTTTTTGGATCACCTTCCCCCTGCTGCCTTAGCTTTGAAAGACAGTCTATGCACATATATTGATTTTTTCTTTTTATTTAAAATGCAGACGATAGTACATTCCATGCTTGAAATTTTCCTTCCTTCCTAAGTGTTTGGGGTCTAGGAAGGTGGCTCTTTAGGCTGGAGTGCATGCTTTACATGGGGGAGGCCTGGGTTTTTTCCCTGCAATGCCTGGTCCTTCAAACACTGCCAAGAAAGATTCCTGAACACTCTTAGGAGTAGCCCCCACCACCCCAAATTAAAATACCCAAATATTTGAATGTAATCTCAAGATATTCACTTTAAGGGAAAAAGCTTTACTTTATTATTTTATCTTTTAAATTTTTTGAGCAACACTTAGTGAAACTCAGGAAATATTCCTGGCTCTGTGCTTCTGATGGTGCTTCTGACAGGGAACAAATATGTCACCAGGGATTTGATCCATGGTTGGTGAGATGCGTTGTAAGCACCTTAACTTCTGTATTATCTCCTGGGTCCCTAATGATTCATCATTTTCTTGAAACAGTGAATAGGATGTTCTGCTGTATGACTGTGCCTCTATTTGTTTGACAAATTTGCTATTGGTGGTGGTGTGGACCGAATTGCGTATTCCCAAATACTTATTGGTTGAAAAAGAAATAATGTTCCAAAAGAGGTAACTGAGGGCAAATGAAATTCTTGGGATGGGTCATCATCCATCATACTGGTGTCCTTTTAAGCATGAAGACATACTTAGAGGGAAGGTCATGCCTAGACATGGGGAGAAGAGAGGCTCAGAAGAAACCAACTCTACCAACATCTTGACCTCAGACTTGTGTTATGTCAGCTCTGGGCCTGTAGGAATTTGAACAGCAGCTGTAATAAGCAGATACAGATGGATGTTTGTTGCACTCTTTCACTCTTACGTCTACACTTTAATAAGAGCCATTGTTTACATTTCTGCAGGATAACTCCAGAAGCAGAAACTGTCATGTCAGAGCAAACCTGCCCTATAAGAAAGACTCGTTTATAGAACCTCCTTTGTAAAGGAGGTTGAAGCAGAGAAGTAGAGGGATTATTTGGGTATACACATTAAAACCTATTCACTTATGAACAAAAGCCAGGGCACAGGAAAACAGAGTCTATTGTAGTTTATCAGCCATTAGATGGAAGTAGAGTGCAGAAAACATCTAACTTTGACTCCCCGTTAGACACTCAAGAAATCAGGATCTGAAGTGGGAGACTCTCACCCTAACTTCAGAGCCTGGCTGAGTGTGTCATGAGTGAGAGCTCAGAGAAAACATATTGGCAGACCTTCAGCCTTGTAGAATCATTGCTTACCTTTCCTGGAGCTGGCTGGCTGATTGCAGCTAGTTTTCCACAAATATCTGTGCCTCTGAGAGTTGCTTCCAGGAGACTAGAAGTTTGAGGGGGTGATAGGGGGTGGAGGAGGTCATTGTGGAAGAAGGAGGAAGCCCCCATCCTCCTTGGCAGACATGGGTGGCAGGCCCTTGAGATCCAGGATGAGCTGAATGATTGGATGGCCTTAGAACGTTTGTATCACTTACCCAGAGCACACGGCAGTCTGTAATTGGAACTCAAACTTCTTCCTGTCCCAAGTGAGTCCCAGCCACCTCATCTTACTCCCTGATAATAGATGTGGCTGAAGACACATCTGATAGTTCAGTTCAGAGTATTTCTATAGAAATTACCCTGTCTCCCAGATGTATTATAAAGAATTAGTATTTCCCTGTGAGATGAGTTTCTCTACCTGACAGTGGATCCTAAAGGAACCCCAGGTGAGCCTCAGCATTCCAAGAATCCCTGAAACAATGATATATATATATAAATAAATATATATATATATTTGTCAGCTGTGTTTATTTTATGATGAGAGTCTATGATTTTGCCAGAGGGTCTTTGTAGGAATATATAGTCTAGTGACATTTAGTTCTGCTTTTGAAAAACCAACCCGAAATCTTCCATTTGTCTTCTTTAAGACGTTTCTTCTCTTTTTTGTGATGTGGGGCCGTTGCTGGAGATCTAGCTCACTACAAAGTGCTCCACCATTGAGCCACATCATCAGGCCCAGGCTCTCTGGAGATTATTTCCCAGACATGAGTTTTTTTCAAACCATTTACAATTGCAGATAAATGTGAAGTGTCATTGTTCAAGGGATGAAAGTACCAGAAGCCATCCCAAGGACTGCTGGATGTGCCCTCTCCCCTCGCCCCTGCACCAAAAAAGAGAACTTCATCTCTCCATATGAGCTTCAGCGTCTGACTATACTTGCCACATTCTATTTCTCGATTTGATGCCATGTAGCCAGGACCAGCCAGAAAGTTCCTGGACCAAGTTGTCAAAAAAGAAAATATGGTCCTTTCAGTATCATTCTCTTGGCCAACAGCAGGAATGGGATATCCACAGAGAATAAGATGTGGCAGGAAGACATGATGAGCCAGTAATGCCAGGGACTCGGAGAAGGGAGGGGAATGAATGGTACCTTAGATTTCAACAGACCTTTTCTTCTGTCTGGCGTGCCACCAATATGACTCCAAGAGGCAGAGGGAGAGCACATTTTATTTCTCTTAAAGTTCTTCTGAAATAACTTGTGTATGCATAAAAGTATAAAGAATAGCTCAGTAAACCACTTTGGATCCACACTCTGGTCTCTACTGTTACCTGCATTTCCCAGACCATAGCCCTGGGGCTTTCCCAGGAAGGGATGAATCCATGCTTTGCATCAGACTTTCTTTGCCCTGGACAGAGATGTTGCCTGGCTTGTACCCCTTCACATTTCACATTTCACGTTGTTTCTTTTTCTTTCTGACCTTGTCTTTCATTTCTTCATGTGCTGTGGCAAAGAAAACAACCCATTTGATTAGTTTCTTATACATAAACATGTATAAGATGTATAAGAAACATTCTTATACATGTTTATGTATAAGAAACTTACATATATTTCTGTAGAATTTTAGCTAGGACATTGATTTTTGAACTATCGATGCATTAACTCTTAGATAATTTACTGAGAGAAAGAAATTTTCACTTCAGAAAACTTGCTTCTAGAACTTATTTACTTAATAGTACAGTTTTCTTTTCTTTCTTAAAAAATTATTTCATTTTAGTTTTACTAAGTTGTTCACAATAATTCATTACATTTAATATTCGAACACCAATCCCACCACCATTGCACCTTCCCACCACCATATTTCAAATGTTTCCACCTCTAATCCCAAACTGTGCCCCCAAAGCAGAACCAAAGTATTTAATTTTGTATAGAGGAAAGTGTGTGAAGATTGCTGTATTCTTTCTTGAAGATTTTTGTATTTCTTTCTACTTTAAACCCCATCAAATGTGGTGTGCTACTCTTGGTACATCAGTGGTGCCAAGTATGAGATGTCGCTCCAGGAATTCTACAGCAGATTCACTCATGGGTGAGGCTTGTTCAAACCTGTGGAGAGTGGTCATGAGCATGGCGGTGATTGAGTTCTGGAGGTTTCTGGCTGCTGGGGCTCTATTGGGGCAGGGAGGGGATTTCATCTGACCCCTCCGAGTTCCCCCTGATAAGACGGCCTGGCATGGGGTCTGGAGCCATCTCTGCAGTGTGTAGTTCTCTTCACAATGTTTCTTTGTTGGTTTGTTTTTTTGGCCATACCCAGTGCTGTTCAGGGGCAATCCAGGCTTAGAGTTGGAGTGGGGGTGGAGAGAAGGTCACAACTAGCAGTGTTGGGGGACCAGGTGATGCTGGGAATGGACTTGAGACCTCCTGCATGTCAAGTGTGCTCTAATCTGTTGATTGAGTCTTATCCCTACCTTCACATTGCTTATGAAAGTCCCTGGGGTAGCTCATGTGCGACCTCAGCACTGGGAGGGCTCAGCTAAAGACTCAGGTGCAGCCAACCCTGGTACCTGCTGCTGCTGCTGAGGCTGCTGCTGACTGTTTATGCCAGGGCTGCCCTGCAGGGAAGCCACACTGCTCAGAGCCACACTGCTCCTTCTACTTTGATACAGAAGCCAGTCTTAACATCACGCTGGCCTGAAATGGGCTCCTGGTTGGGCTGGAACAATAGTGCAGTGGGTAGGTGTTTGCTTTGCATGCGGCTGACCCAGGTTCCATTCCTTGCATCCCTTATGTCCCACAAGTACTGCCAGGAGAAAATCCTGAACATCGCTGGATATAGCCCCCAAACAAAACAAAACTAAAGTCTTCTGGCTGAGAAGGGAGTCCCTGACCTTCATTTCTATGTTGTTCAGTTTCAGGGGTCTATAGAAAGACTTATTAACACTTTTCTGTTCGAGACTCCTATTTACCTGAGGTTTGTTTTTATTTTTCTAATTATTTTTATTTTTTGTTTATTGAATCACCGTGAGAACAGTTACAAAGCTTTCAAGTTTAAGTCTCGGTCATACAATGATCAAACACCCATCCCTTCAACAGTACACATTTTCCACCACCAAAAACCCCAGTATAACCCCCACCCTCCCCTCCCCCTGCCTGTGTGGCAGATGACTTCCACTTTACTCTCTTTCTACTGTGATTGCATTCAATATTTCGACAAAAGATCCACCATTATTATTTGGAATTTCCCCCAACAATCAGACCTGTCGAAAAGCCATCATTAAATAATTTGTTTTCAGTTGCTGATTATGAAGAGCATATGATCGTGGCCGGGTGATTTTGGATTTCTGATATTTTAGTAATAAGTCTGGAGGGATTTCTGCCAAAGGCCACTGAGTTCCAAGATTGGTTTCTATGCCTCTGGGATCATGGCCATTCAGGAACCGGAGGAACCATTTGTGGGCAGCAACTCGGGGCCTCTCTTGGGGCAGGGAGAAGGGCCGGTACCACCCTCTATCCCATGAGGCCCCATGTGTCTTGTCACTGCAGTCTTGTACCTAGATCTCCAATAGGCTCTGAAAGATGGCAGCCACCGTGCTGCCGGGGGGCAAGGGGAGGGGGAAGCAGAAGGGACAACACCCCCTGACAGTGTTCAGAACTTATTCCTGGCTTTTCACTCAGGGATCCTTCCTGATGGGGCACAGGGGAACATATAGTATGCTGGGGATCAAGACACTTGCCCTATGCAAGGCAAGTGTCTTAATTGCTCTACGATCTCTGTGGTTCCTTACTCAAGATTTTTGACATGACCCTGGGTGTATAAGTATATAAAAGTTGGTATACAAACCAAACATTTACTGATAATCAATCATAAATTTATTTTAAATGAACTTTTAGAATTTTTTTGTGACTCCTTATATTCAGTTACATGGTCATAGCTCACTGGAACAGTATTTCTTAAACTTTACCCAACTGTGTCCTTTTCCTCATCTTGCATCCCTCTTGTGTCTCCTCGCCCCAGCTTCTGTCCTACTGCTTGGTCCCCTAATTTCCTGCATGGCCCCCATTTATACAATTTTTACGTGTGGCCCTCTTGCAATGTCCTGGAGGCCCATAGGGGTCCACATGCCCTCAGCTGAGGAGTGCTGATCTAGAACAGGGATGTTCTTCCTAATGGAGTAAGAATTAAAAAAAAAAAACAACAAACCCAAAACATTACTTTGAGCCTTGCCTGGTGGCACTTCAGAAAACAGGTGGTGCTGGGAATTTAGCCTTGGTTTCCAACAGGCAAAGTTTGTGCTTTTGCTTGTCTAGTCATCTTCCTGGCCTGGTTTTTGGTCTTCCTATTGTATTTTCTATTCTTCTTAGAGCTCAGCTGGGAATCCTCGGATTCTAGCACTGGCCCAAATTATACTTGTTAGCTCTTTTATGGAGTGCTCTTTCCAGGAGTCATATCTAAAACAATAGCCTACAAGATGTGTCCTGTCCACTCAGTATACCTTCCCGATCACCTTATAAAGTCCATGCTTCTGGGTCCAGATGGCAAAGCTAAACCCAAGAGGCCACATTAGTGTCAGGACCTGACTTCCTGATTCCTAGTCTAGTGCTTCTTTCTCAGACCAGTGGTTATTAAACTCTATTTTAAAAAAAAACCCTTGAGTGCCAGAGGGGTAGTGTAATGGGTAGGTCACTAGCTTTGTAGGCACTCAACATAGGATCAATCCTCAGCATCCCATATGGTCCCCTGAGCCCACCAGGAGTGATCCCTGAATACAGAGCCAGAACACTGCCATGTGTGGCCCAAAAAACAAAATCTAAAAAAAAAAATACATAAAAAGAAAAGCCAGGTCTTGGGAGACAGCTCAGGTAGTTGAGCACCTACCTAGCATATGTGAGGTCCTGGATTTGAGCTTCATAACTGCATGTCCCCCAAACATCACCAGTAGCCCTGGGGACCCAGCACAAGCAGGTGAACATGACTAGTGCAAGCCTGCCTGAACTCTGTTGGTAACGGCCTCCATAAAACAAACAAAAAGAAAAATGTCCCCCCCCCCCTTATTTTTTTTCAAATAAAATCAAGAAGCCTAACATTGAAAAGAAACCTAATGGGAGCTCTTTTAGATGAAGGAGTTTGGGGATGGGGGGTTCTACAGTTCAGCTCCCTTTCAGAGCTGGTACAGGGAGGGAGTGCCCAAGCCCTGTTCCCGGAGCACCAGGTCTCACCCGCAAGGCAGACAAGTCACCTATGTCACCACAGAGCAGCATTTACCATCCAGAAAACATGCAGATTCATGTTTGCCCAGGCCCACAAGAAGCTTTATTCTCTGTCTTTCTCTGTCTTTCTCCCTCTCTCTTCCTCTACTTCCCTCCTTCTTCCTCTCTCCTACAACTTTTCCTGAGTTCATTCCAGACCCGGGATGCCGGTGTGTGTGTGTGTGTGTGTGTGTGTGTGTGTGTGTGTGTGTGTGTGTGTGTGTGTGTGTGTGTGTATGTGTGTGTGTGTGTGTGTAGTGGGGAGAGAGAAGAGAATAAGCCCAGTTCCGGCTGCTTCTGGGACTCTTCATCTCCTCCCCTCCCTTCTGAGCCTCAGGTTTTCCACCTCCCCTGGAGGCCACACCCAGGCCTTCCAGCTGAGCTCTCTGTAGCTGAGCCAGAGCTGGGGCGAGAGGGAGGGAACGAGCTGAAGCCACAAGACCTCTGCACTGTCTTTCTGTCCAGAGGCTCTCAATAACCTCCACTGGGTTCCCGCCTGAGCAGGTGCACTCCCGTAGGTGCAAGTGAGAACTGAGAGCAGAAGCGTTGGTGTTCCCTCCCCAGTAGGGCATGGCTGCAGGATCCTGGGGACACTTGCCAAAGGGAGAGAGGGGAGTCACTTAGAGTGACTAAGAAGATTTCCACCTCACAGAGGAATGTCAGCTCTGCCTGGATCTGCTTTAGGACATACACAATACTAGAAAATGCTGTCCAGATGTGACAGTCTGCAAACCACAGGCTGCTCCTGTTTCCAGGCTCTAGAAAGGATTCCAAACCACTCTTCAGCGATGCTGCCTCCCATTTCAAGGAACTCAGAGCAAACTGCCTAGTGGCCTTGTGGAGCCTGCCTTTCCCTCTGCTCTCCCTGAAGCTGCACATTCCCCATGGGTTTTGTCCATGTCCCTCTAGGACCCTGAGGTGTAAGCTTTGCCAGAGCAGTTTGTGGTGCTGGAAGGACCTTCTGTGCATGTCAGAAACAAATGCAGAAAATAAAAGCCATGCTAGTTGTTTAAGGAGAAAGGGATTCCATAGACAGAATTAGGTGCTCACAGGGACAAGCATCAGACTGGGCTTCTAGAATTGCACTCCAGAGCTATATCACAGGACTGGTCTGCCTGGACAGCATCCGCCACAGGAAGCCACGGCTTGAGGCAGGCTCCAAGAACATGCAGCTTCATTGCATGAGGATCAGAGCTACTGACTCCAGCTCCTGAAATTCCAGTTCAGCTTTGATGTGTGCCAATAGAGGGCATAGCTCATGCACTTGCTTTTCCCTTCTGTTTTCTTTGTTATTGGTGTGGGGGCTGCACCTGCATTCTTCTTGTAGCCAAGACACTCCCAGTGGTGTTTGGGGAGCCAGGTGCTGCAAGAGATTGAACCCAAGGCCATGCCACACACACACACATACACACACTCACACAGCATGTGTTCTAACACTGGGACCACATATCCCTGGCCTCTTTCTTCCCTTCTTAAAGTTCTAAATTCAAGCCCACATCTGGAGGGTGGGATCTAAATTACCAAATTATCATGAACTCTGTTTTAGCTTTGTCTTGGCAGCACACAGTAGAAAATCAGAATCAATATCTGTTCTGTTTACCTGTTTGTTTGGATTTTGGATCATACCTGACAGTGCTCAGGGCTTATTTCTGGCTCTCTGCTCAGGGATTACTCCTTGGTGGGGGTGTCACAGTGCTAAGGGACCATCTGTGGTATTGAAGATCAAAGTGGGTCAGCTGTGTGCAAACTGTGTGCCTTACCTGTGGACTAGTTCTTGAGGCTGGCATATATTCTGAATCTGCAGTCCCATAGTAGGCCTAACTAAATATTTACAGGAAATCTGAAAAGGAACAGGAGGAATGGTGGCCTCATTTAGCTCATGGCAAGGAGGCCAGGCAAGGGAGAATGACAGGGAAACGGGGAGGTGAGGAGCTATTAGTGAGCAAGTAAAGCTTATACTGATGCCTGAAAATTTTCAGGGTTAAGCTAGATGAAGGGCTGAGCAGGAATAGTATTCTCGGCAGAAGGAACCGCATGGTTAAAGGGTTTGTGACTGGAAGGAAGGGGAGAGAATTGTGGAACTGAAGGAAAGGGGGGTGGCCCTGCAGGACAGGGAGCGAATGATGGACAGTGGCACTAGGAACAGACAGGCTGCCCTAGAGGACTCACTAGGGAGCACGGCCTTTGTTCTAAGATCAATGGGGAACCAACCATTCAGAGGTTCATGGGGGGGGGGAGAGGGGGCTTGAGTTGGTATACGTAAATCCTGATCCTAGGTAGCTTTGCAGAAGCCACTGGGGGTGGTGTGTGTTCTCACTCTGTCTGTACTTGCCTACCATGTTTAGTAAATGACAACCAAATCATCAATAATGCACTTTATGTTGGCATTATTCCTTTTCTTTCATTTCAAGCAACAGAAAAGCAAAATAACAACCCACAGCAACAAGAGGCCTGTTTTGCATTTGTATAAATCAAAGCCCTTGGGGAAAACTCTTAGTGGTCCTTGGGTATGCCTGAAAATGTGAGGGAGGCTATGTGGCCTGAGGGAGTTGAAGTGCTCCTGCAAATAGTTCTGTGGGTAGGGTGCAACTAGGTGTGGAGATGAATCAGTGCATGGGGAGAGGAGGATTGAGGAAGTAGGGGTGAGCTCTGATGCTCCCCTTGCTCCTCACAGGGACTGCCTAGAAGAACCAAGGATGCCAACACCTTTGATCAGGTGTCAGAAGGCAGAGACTACCAGGAGGCCTGATCAGCTAGAGCTTTGGGGTTTCCAGGTTTCCTCCTCAGCATGGGAGATTCAGAAGGAAGTAAAAAGAATTTTTTAAAAGTTATTAAATTAGGGGGCTGGAACGATAGCACAGTGGGTAGGGCACTTGCCTTGCACGCAGCCAACCCAGGTTTAATTCCCAGCATCCCATATGGTCCCCGGAGCACAGCCAGGAGTTAATTCCTGAGTGCAGAGCCAGG